>NC_087178.1:18532250-18554750 GCF_035594125.1 Scylla paramamosain
ATATTGCAATTTTTATTTCACTATTTCACTTGACTCCTCTGATTTTTCTACATTATCATTTTCCAATATACATTTCTCGTCCTCTTCCTCCTCTTCCTTCTCCTTCCCATCCTCGTCTTCATTCTTTTATTTCTCTTCCTGAATTATATTTCCTCCACCTTCACTAAGTTATCAAGTTCTACTTTACACTGTACGTTCCTTTTTACTTCCTCTTCACTTATTTTTATGTATCCTTTTCTTATCTTTTTTCTTTTCATCTTGTGCTTCTACTGTCTTTTCTCTCCCCTCTCACTCAACTTACAAATTATAAGCTTCGATATTTTGTGCAGGTTAGTCTTTATCTGCAAGCTTATCTTATTCGCATCTTCCTCCTCCTATCCTTCCTCCTTCTGCTGTCTTTTTCTTCTTCCTTTCACTAATATGCGTCATCTCTACGATTTATTCTGAAAACTCCCTTTTTTTTATTATTTGTCCTCATACCCTTTCTGCTTCCGTAGTTTTGTCTTTCCTTTCGTCAATACAAGTTACCATAGTGTATAGTATCTTTAAGCTCATTTATTTAACTACTACATGCTTTTTTTTATGTCATACTTCACTTTTTTACTCATCTAGCTATTATTCCACTTTCCTTCAAGAAATACAGGTTACTCTTTAGTCTATGATATCACCTGTAAGATCCTATTTTTACCTGTATGCTTCTCTCTCCCTTTCTCTCCTCGTATCCCTCCTCCTTTTATTGTTTTTCTCCTTCCTTTCACAAATATGAGCTGATGTTTAGCTTGCAATATTTTCTCAAGGTTTTTTTTTTTATTTGCATTCTTCTTTATTCTCTCTCTCTCTCTCTCTCTCTCTCTCTCTCTCTCTCTCTCTCTCTCTCTCTCTCTCTCTCTCTCTCTCTCTCTCTCTCTCTCTCTCTCTCTCTCTCTCTCTCTCTCTCCTTATTCTCCTCCTTCTATAGTTTCCTTCTTTTCGTTCACTAATATGAATTATTTATCTTACAATATTTTCTGAAATCTCGTGTTTTGATTCCCATGCTCTTTTCTTCCTTATCGTCTTATTCCTTCTTTTATCCTTCCTCCTTTAAGTGTTTCATTCTTTTCTTGCACCAATACGAGTTACTGTTTAATCTTTAATATTTTTCTGAACACTCCTTTTTTTCATCTACATGCTTCTCATTATTTATTATTTTTTTTTTTCCATTTCCACCTCGTATCCTTAATCCTTTTACTCGTATCCTTAATCTCGTATCCTTAATCTTCTTAGTCTATGATATTTTCTAGAGCTTCCTTTTTTTCTACATGCTTCTCTTTATTTATTTTTTTTCCTTATGTTCCTCGTATCCTTAATTCTTTTATAATTTCCCTCTTGGTCTATAACATTTTCTGGAGCTTCCTTTTTATCTACATATTTTTTTTTACACTTATCCTCCTCCTCCTCCTTGTCCTCGTCCACCTCGTCCTCCACCCCCTGAGCCTCATTCATCCGCGGCGCCCCTCCACGCACGCTTCCTCGAGGCGTTCACTCCACCCAGCGATTTAATTACCCCACAATCCCGGTATCAGTTCCTTGTGGCCGCCACGTCAATCAGCTAACAGAATATTAAGTGTACTATTAATCCTTCACGTCACTGGGGGGCATAAAAGTCTTGTTTTTACTCCTATTTGACTTTTTTTTTTTGCATCCTCGCTTCTTTTTTTTTTTTTTTTTTTTTTTTTCAAGAGGACTCCAGGCTTGTCTCTTATTAATCTGCCGTGTGTTGGCCAGCCTGGTGTGTGACGCTGGCTTGTATTAATTAGCGTCTACGTGTCCCCTCTCCCTCTCTCTCTCTCTCTCTCTCTCTCTCTCTCTCTCTCTCTCTCTCTCTCTCTCTCTCTCTCTCTCTCTCTCGTGTGTGTTTTGAAGGGATAAGGAAGCAAGATATGAAAACACCTCACGCAGCCTCCATTATGTGAAAGGAATATCAGAACAAAACACACACACACACACACACACACACACACACACACACACACACACACACACAC
This sequence comes from Scylla paramamosain, assembly GCF_035594125.1. Taxonomy (NCBI): domain Eukaryota; kingdom Metazoa; phylum Arthropoda; class Malacostraca; order Decapoda; family Portunidae; genus Scylla; species Scylla paramamosain. The sequence continues at coordinate 18,534,275 of NC_087178.1, forward strand.
ACACACACACACACACACGTCTTGCGTAATTAAAGTGAATGACTGGCAATGTTATAATGGAGGAGGAGGAGGAGGAGGAGGAGGAGGAGGAGGAGGAGGAGGAGGAGGAGGAGGAGGAGGAGGAGGAGGAGGAGGAGGAGGAGGAGGAGGAGGAGGAGGAGGAGGAGGAGAACCAAATGATGTAATAGTATAGAAGAAAGGAAGGAGGAGGGAGGGCGAAGGTTAAACGAAGGAGAGAATGGTAAGAAGAAAGAATAACAAGGATAACTAGATGAAAAAATAAATAAATAAAGATAAAAAAGAAAATGAAAGAAAAGAAAAACAGTCTGGAATGTGACTTTGAAGCAAGAGAAGAAAAGTGAATGACAAAGTGACTGGAAGAGAAAAGGAAGGGAGGGAGAAAAGAAAGAGAGAGATGGAGAGAACCAGGTGAAGGAGACAACACCTTAGCCCGAAGGAGGAGGAGGAGGAGGAGGAGGAGGATGAGGGAGAGTACACACATGGAGAACCACAGTGACTGACAACATGCAAATACCTGAGACCAGTAACCTCCCTCTCCTTCTCCCTCTCCCTCTCCCTCTCCCTCTCCCAATGCAGGCAGGTGAGAAGGATAAGAGGGAACAAAGCCCCTTCCCTCACCTCCCTCAAGGCCGCTACAAAAACAACACAAAAGCACCACAAGCATTAATATTCCCCAGTCCAAACTTATCATGCTGTGACCAAATCTTTACCACAAGCTTCTCGTCACACCGTGGGCTTGTCTTGGCTGGCAGTGCGGGAGTGAGGAAGTAAGGGAGCGAGGCAGTGAAGGGTTGAAGGAGTGACAGAGCAAGGGAGTGAGGAGTGAGGGACTGAAGGAGTGATACTGAGGGACTGAAAGAGTGAGGAAGTGAGGGAGTGAGAGATTAAGTGGAGTGAGGGATGACGGAGTGAGGCAAGGCTGATGTGACAATGCGACAAAGTGTAGGAAGATTTAAAAAAGAACAGGAAACCGCAAACGAAGGATGGGAGAGGGGAGAGAATGAAGGATTACAGAAGAAGGAGAGGAAATAAAGGAAAAGAGGAGGTTGGGTGAGGGAAGATAAGGGAAGACTGGGGAGCACGAAGAGTATAGGAGGAGAGAGAGAGAGAGAGGAATAAAGGAAGGAAAGGAGGATGTGTGTGTGTGTGTGTGTGTGTGTGTGTGTGTGTGTGTGTGTGTGTGTGTGTGTGTGTGTGTGTGTGTGTGTGTGTGTGTGTGTGTGTGTGTGTGTGTGTGTGTGTGTGTGTGTGTGTGTGTGTGTGTGTGTGTGTGTGTGTGTGTGTGTGTGTGTGTGTGTGTGTGTGTCTAAAGAGGGCAGGAGGAGTTGGGGAGGGGAAAGAGGAAGAGGGAAGGGAAGGGGGGGAATGTGGGCAGGAGGGGCTTGAGAAAAGGACAATCTGTAATCCATCACAGACAATCTCTCTCTCTCTCTCTCTCTCTCTCTCTCTCTCTCTCTCTCTCTCTCTCTCTCTCTCTCTCTCTCTCACACACACACACACACACACACACACACACACACACACACACACCACATATGGCAACCCAGCTATCACAATAATTAACTCAACCTGACATATTAATTTTTTCCCTCCTTCTCAGCCCCGCCAGTCAACTTCAGTTTGTCAGAATCCCCTGAACTTGGCCTGATGGCGAGGAAGGGAGAGGGAGAAAGAGAGAGATACACACAGGGAGGGAGGGAGAGAGGGAGAGGAATTTTGGGTGGAGTGAATGAAGGATGAGACGAGGAGAGAAAATATGGAAGAAAGAACGGAGGAGGAAAGTGATAGTGAAAATAGTGAAAGGAAGGTGTACAGAGAGAGAGAGAGAGAGAGAGAGAGAGAGAGAGAGAGAGAGAGAGAGAGAGAGAGAGAGAGAGAGAGAGAGAGAGAGAGAGAGAGAGAGAGAGAGAGAGAGAGAGAGAGAGAATAAACACATAGATTAAAGAAAAGAATAAAAACAACGTATAAGAAAACTGACTTGGAAAATAAAAATAAAAAAAAGGAACTGGAAAAACATTAAAAAAATAAAAGAAGAATAACAAAAGGAGACGAAAAAGAAGAGAAGAAAGAACGTGATGGAGAAGACAAGAAAGAAGATGAAAGAGAACAAACACTAAACAATGATGAAAAGAAGGAAGTAAAAAGAGAAAGAGAAGATTATTAAACAGAAGCAAAACCAAATACTGTAAAATAAAGAAGACAAGAAAGAAGAAGAAGAAAGAGAAGAACAAATACTTGAAGGCGAAGGAAAGAAGAAGCAGAAGAAAAATAGAAATATAAGAACAGAATGACGAAGATAAAGAGAGGAAATGGATACCAGAGGACGAAAGAAAGAAAGAAAGAAAGAAAGAAAGAAAGAAAGAAAGATAAAAGAAAGAAAAGGAAAGAAGGAAAGAATAAACCAGCCAAGGATGCAACCAATCAAAGAACCATACAAACGAGTAAAGAAGAAAAAGGAGAAGGAAGGAGAAGAAGGAAGGAAAAGGAAGAGGAGAAGAAATAGAAGCAAACCGACGATGAAGAAAAAAAAAAGAAAAAATGAGAAAGAAAAAGATCAACAACCAAACAGACAAACAAACGGACAAACAAACAAATAAACAAACAAACGAACAAAACAAAGAAGAAGGATGAGAAGCAGAAAGAGAAGAAGAAACAAAAGCAAACCAACGGTAAAGCCAAAACACACACACACACACACACACACACACACACACACACACACACACACACACACACACACACACACACACACACACACAGCAGACATCAGAGAACGAAGAAGGAAACAACAACAACAACAACAACAACAACAACAACAACAACAACAAGACGAACGAGAAGAGATACCAGGCGGGGAAGAAGAAAAAGACCAGGAGAAGGAGGAGGAGGAGGAGGAAGAGGAGCAAGAATAGAGACTAAGAAGCTGATGGGATCTCGCAGGTGCACGGCCTCACCTGAGTGGCAGAAGCAGGCATGTGTCTAGCAGCGGGTTGTCTTCTATAATCAGGAGGCGAAATATTGTTCCTCTCACCTACCCTGGGCCGAGAGAGGGGCTGGAAAGAGGCTGCCAAAGGAATCGATAGAGGGACAGTAGGCGTTGCGAGCACAGCGGGCAGTGGGCAGGGAGAGAGGGCGTGGACCAAAAGGGTGTCCGGTGAGAGGGATTAAGGGAGGGGCTGAGGTGTGGTGTGAGTGGTGAGAGGCCGAGGTGCAGTGTGGTGTGAGATGCGAGGGGAGAGGGAAAAGAGGGAAGGCTTGAAGGGAGTGTAAAAGCAAGGAGTGTGGGCGAATGAGGGAGATGATGGGTGGTGTGAGGGAGAGATGGGAGAGAGAGAGAGAGAGAGAGAGAGAGAGAGAGAGAGAGAGAGAGAGAGAGAGAGAGAGAGAGAGAGAGAGAGAGAGAGAGAGAGAGAGAGAGAAATGAGAAACGAGAGAAGAGAAGCGAGACAAGAACAAGAGAAAAATCCGAAGAGAAATCCAACGAACTTACAAGAACATTAAAAAAAGAAGAAAAGAAAAAAGGAAAAACACACCAATAAAAATCCTAAAGATAAAACAGAAAACCGCAACACAAAACCCCCGCCTGCAGAACTCAAAACTCGAGAACTAACTTGCCCCATCATGCGACAAATTGGCAAGTAATCGACGCTAAACTACCTCTGTGTGTGTGTGTGTGTGTGTGTGTGTGTGTGTGTGTGTGTGTGTGTGTGTGTGTGTGTGTGTGTGTGGTGACGAAAATTGACGGCGGCCGCAGATCGAAGAAAATGATAAAAAGGGAGGAGAAAAAAATATATATACTGATTGAAAAGTGAATTAAAGAAAGGAAGATAAGCAAAACACACCTACAGATTATTCTTTAGGCAGGGCGATGTAGTGCACTCTTGTAGTCAACAGTGTAGCTAATTCTAACACACGCGGCCATAGTGTAAAAAAATAAATAAATAAAAATAAATAAAATAGAAAAAAAAATGGTAACCGGCCTCGACTCCCTCCTCCCCAATTTATATATTTATTGTGTGTCTTTTATTTACTACAATTGTTGCTTCAAATTTACGCATCGTGTAAATCGCCGCAGGATTTACTTATTAACTCAACAGTTTCGCTCGGCTACACTTGACTGTGTGTGTGTGTGTGTGTGTGTGTGTGTGTGTGTGTGTGTGTGTGTGTGTGACCGAGCTCTTTTACGACTCCCTCCCTCCCTCTCTCTCTCTCTCTCTCTCTCTCTCTCTCTCTCTCTCTCTCTCTCTCTCTCTCTCTCTCTCTCTCTCTCTCTCTCTCTCTCTTCTGCTTCTAGTTCTCTTTCCTCTTCTTCCTTTCCATTCCATTCCTCTATATCCATTTCTTCTTCCATCAATATCTTGTCCTGTTCCTCTCCCCCTTCCTCCCTCGTTCCCTGCATCCCTCCCTCCCTCCCTCCTTTCAAACCTGTGTGTCATTTAATCAGCAAAACATGTTTCCTTAAATATTACCTTGACGGGACAACTTCTCAAACCCGCCTTCATGTCTGATATTAGTTTTGGCCACGAGAGCAAGAATGGGAAGATGAAGAAAAAAAAATACATTCCACGCTGCCCTTCCCCCGTATGACATTAACCCTTACACCCTTCCACCCATCCACCCTTCCTCCCTTCGCCTGACACCCTAACCCCGAGCACTCTACTCTCTACTCGTCTCCGCGGAAGGGAAAAAGAAAGTTGTCTGTGAGGATTTGATGATGACAGTTCACGTTGGCTTTTTCATACCCCTTAACATCTACCCTTTTCTTGCCTTCTTCATCTACTCCTAGTCCGATGAGCGTGAAAGGACAAGGGAACAATAAAAAAGAATATCTGAAGATTTGGTGAGCAGTACACGTTCTACTTTGTCTGTCTTATTCCCCTTAACTTCTACCCTTCTCCCAGGTCACTTTTTCTTGCTTATTTCTTCTATTCCTCGTCCCAGCAAGAAATAAATGAAGGATACTCAAGGATCTGACGAACAAGACACATTCCACGTTATCCTTATCCCCATTTCTACCCTTCTCTTTTCTTGCCTTCTCTCTCTCTCTACTCCTCCATACTTCAGCAGAAAAAAAGGCAAGTCCCACCAAGAAAGAAATGAAAGTCAACTACTAATTCGAGAAAATGACATTCCTCGTTGCCCTTCTCCCTTGTACTCTTCTCCTTACACCCTCTTCTTGCCCCCTCCTACTCCTCGTCCCTTCGTCAGACAAAAAAAGGCAAGTCCCACCGAGGAGGAAATGGAAGGCAGCTGGGGATTGGTGGCCGGTGCTCAGTGTCGCTTCATTAGGCAAGGTGAGGCGCCTCGTCAGCTTCCTTCAGTCTTCATCGCATCACGAGCGGCTGAGGCTCCTCCGCTGAGTCGCCGTGTTACGTGAAGCTAAACAAGACCGCAAATTCATGCATTGTGGCCAAGGCGGCGCCCGACACCCAGCCATTACCTGAGGCGACACCCTTTGTTGATCCTGACAGGCGCGCCCTCCCCGCCTCCCTGCCTCCCTGCCTTCCTTCCCTCTCTCCCTCCTTGTCCACCTACCTGCCTGCCTCCCTTACCTTACCACACTGCACACCTGCTTCACTGCATGTCTATAGGAGTACCTTCTCCCCTTCTCTTTTCCCTTCTCTTTCCTCCCTCACTCCTCTTTTACTCCTCTTCCTGCTCATCCTCCCTCAGTCTCCGCCACCAGACCATCATGACAGCCTCCTCCCTCGCTCCTTTCAGCCTTCTCAGCACATCTGCCTCACATCAAATCTTACTACATGTCCCCCTATTTACATTCTGATGTCCCTGTCTCTGTCTACTCGTACAGCACGGCGCATCTGTCTCTCAGCACACTTGTCTTGGTTCACCGGTGCCTCCTCTCCCCCTCTAGTGTCTCTCTCTCTCTCTCTCTCTCTCTCTCTCTCTCTCTCTCTCTCTCTCTCTCTCTCTCTCTCTCTCTCTCTCTCTCTCTCTCTCTCTCTCTCTCTCCTCGGCCTCCTCTCCTCCGTTGCATTCCTCTCCCTTCTTTGCCGCACGACTTCTCCTCCACCTTAGTTCTCCCTTTATCTCTAATTCACTCTCCCTTATAATCCTCCTCCAAGCCCCTACCTCAACCTCCCTCTCTCCCTTATTCCCCTTTCTTCCAGGCCACCGCTTCCCATTTTCTATCCCTCCTATTACCGCATTTCTCCTCCTTTCCCCATACGTGTCGTCCTCTTCACCCCTCACCCCTCCCTCCCCCCTGCTGCCTCCTCCCTCCATTCTTACCCCCCTGTACGTACATTACATACATTTTCCACTCCTCTCGCGGCTCCTCGATCACAGTCAAGGAGTGAAATGGTAACTGGGGGACTGATCTCTCCCGGGGGCGGAACACAATGCACCCTACCATACGCCACCCGCCCTGACGCCCTTCCTCCTGCCGCCCCTCCGCCTTCTTACAATCTCCCGTTTCTCTTCTTCAATGCCGACGACCACCATCATCTTTTCCTTTGCCCTCCTCCTCCTCCTCCTCCTCCTCCTCCTCCTCCTCCTCCTCCTCCTTCTCTTCTCCGCTCATCCATCAAATGACAAAACCTTCGCAAGTCAGGGCAGCGTATTAGCATTGGAGGAATCGCATACCGGAACGGAGGTACAGTCTCGGGGTAATGGAGGAGGAGGAGGAGGAGGAGGAGGAGGAGGAGGAGGGGGAGGAGGAAGACACCGGAATATAAAAAGCAGCGGAAACACAAACCCCTCAGCACATAACGGAGGTACCTGCATAAGAAAACTAAGCTAAGAATTGTTTATGTATAAGATAAAGATAGAAAGGCAAGAAGGCTCTCCATCATCCATAATACCAGAGAGAGAGAGAGAGAGAGAGAGAGAGAGAGAGAGAGAGAGAGAGAGAGAGAGAGAGAGAGAGAGGGAAAGGAGAGTCGTACATATTACTTGTTGAAGAAGATACAACAGCAACAACAACAACAACATTAACAACGTGATGATGATGATGATGATGATGATGATGATGATGATGATGATGATGATGATGATGAAAGGTTAGGAGGAGGAGAAGGAGGAGGAGGAGGAAACATGAGGAAGACGAGGGAGATAAGAGTTAATTAAGAAAACTGTATCATTTACTCTCTCTCTCTCTCTCTCTCTCTCTCTCTCTCTCTCTCTCTCTCTCTCTCTCTCTCTCTCTCTCTCTCTCTCTCTCTCTCTCTCTCTCATCCTCACGTACCTCCCATCACTCCATCCACCTCTCTATATCCATCACTCAGCCAAACCTTCCTTCTTCATCCTAATCCACCTCCTACTCCTTCTCCTCCTCCTCCTCCTGCAGCTACTCCTACTGCCACTCCTCCCTCGCTACGGGCACTCCTTCCGCTGCTGCCAGACTCCCTCCCACTTTATACCAGTTAATTAAGCCCGCTATCCGAGGCTCAACACACTCGTAAATCAGTCAAGGCAAGAGACAGCAGCGACTCTCCCTTAAGATCGTCTGGGGACATTTAGCTCAGAAATAATTCAGAGTAATTGGTAGTCGGTGTAAGTTCATCGTGTCGCCTATCAACACCAGACTGCGAGAGGGGGAAGGGGAGAGGGGGAAGGATACTGGGAGGGGGAAAGGATACTGGGAGGGGGGAACGGTGGAAGGATAAATGGGATAAGAAAATGACTGGGTTGCATGAGACGGAGGGAGATAGACATAAACAGACGGATGAACAGACGTACAAACAGACAGGCAGGTTGATAGAAATGCAGATAGGCTGACAGACAGGCAGATTGACAGGTAGACATGTATACAGACTGCAGGCATACGTACGTAAAAACATGCAGACAGAGATGTATGGAGACAGGCAGATATACAGACAGACAGACAGACAAAAACAGACAAACAAAACAGAGGTAGACGTGGAAGCAAGAATACAGAAAGCACAAAACGACAGACAAATAATAAACAAACAAACAAGTATTACAGACACACAAACAGACATAATATAAACAGACAGGCAGACAAACAAACAACTGCCCCGCCAAAGAAAAAAAAAACACACGAAGATAATAAGACACAAACACAGCAATCATACCTGGAAGAAGAAAAAATTAAACAAACAAGAATAAATAAACAACCAACCAGTCCAAACACACACACACACACACACACACACACACACACACACACACACACACACACACACACACACACACACAGCGAAGGAAGAATTAGCCTGCTGGTGATATTGACGATACGAGAACAACTTTTTTGCCTCCTTGATTGAGTCGACCCGCATGTTACTTCAGGTGCGTGGAGGGAGAGAGAGAGAGAGAGGGAGAGGAAGAGAGAGGGAGAGGGAGAGATTAGGGGAGGGAAGGGATGGAAGAAGAGTAGCGCAGGTGGATAAATAAGCGACAGGTAGAGGAACACGAGATAAGAGAATGGCAAAGGTAGGAACAGGTGAAGTAATAATGACAGGTAAGGAGACGAATGGGGCAGAGCAACCACCAGGTGAGAGAGAGAGAGAGAGAGAGAGAGAGAGAGAGAGAGAGAGAGAGAGAGAGAGAGAGAGAGAGAGAGAGAGAGAGAGAGAGAGAGAGAGAGAGAGAGAGAGAGAGAGAGAGAGAGAGAGAGAGAGAGAGAGAACCAACCAACCAACCAAACAAACAAACAAACAAACAAACAAAAACAAGCAGACAGACAGACAAATAAACAGAGGAAAAATAAAAAAAACATATCAAAGGAAAACAAAAAAGCAAAAACAAACTAATAAAACAAACAAACAACAAAAACAATAAAACGAACAAAAAAAACAGAGAGAGAGAGAGAGAGAGAGAGAGAGAGAGAGAGAGAGAGAGAGAGAGAGAGAGAGAGAGAGAGAGAGAGAACTGCAAAGAATCCATGTTGACGAGAGAGCGAGAGCCTAAAAAACAAAGGCGCATCACCAAAACAAGAGCCTATCAAACAGAAGACTCGCCTCACGCACATTTATATTATCTCGTAACCTTTTTATGGAGAGAGATCAAGGTAGCAAGCCGTCAGGAGGAGGAGGAGGAGGAGGAAGGGAGGAGGAGGAGGAGGAGAACGAAAGGGAAGAGAAGAGAGATTAGCAAAGACAGGAGCAGTGGGTGGAGCTGAATAGAGGAACGAGGGAAAGGGAGGAGAGGGAAGGGAGAAGAGGTCAGGAGAGAAAGAGGAATGGAAGGAAGAGGGGAAAAGGAAGGGGACGCGAGGGTTGTAAGAAGAGACAATCAGATTCTTGCTGTCGATTGATTCCCTTCACGTCGTTCCCTGAAGACAAATAAATCAAGCAAGGTGGAGGACACACACACACACACACACACACACACACACACACACACACACACACACACACACAGTTGTCTTTCCTCCTTATTCCTCTATATCTGTTTGAAAATGTCTCTTCTTCGTCTTGGAATTAAAAATGGTTACTCGAAGCTAAGTAGTGTAGAGGTTCACGCGAGACAATGCAGGAAAGGGGATATTAATTTTAGTGGCATTATAGATGAAGAGGATGACAAAATACAGTTGCATTGTGGGTATTTGTTGATTTACATTCATCCATAATGTAAGGAATATCTGACACATCTTTTTATTAATCATTGCTTACTGTTTTTTTTTTGTTTTGATTCTCCCTTTTCCTCTAAATTTCCTACTTCTCCATTCTGTAATATCCCTTTCATGTGTCTTTTACTTATTATTCCATATAAGTTTGTTTTAATTATCGTTTGCTGCTTTTGCTTTTATTTTAACTTTTTTTTTTCTTTAAATTTCTTACTTTCCTACTCTGCAATATCCCTTTATCTTATCTTTTAGTTCCTATTACTCCTTACTTCCTTACATCTTAAACATCCCCATTTGTTTCTTTCTTTATCTTTATTATCCCTTACTTCCTTTAAATTGAATCAATCTTGTCCTTAATTAACTCTTTCTTTTGTTTTCTTTGTCTTTTTTCTTAGTTCCTGCTTCCCTTCCCTACCCTAATAGTTCACGGATTCTTAGCCCTCATCCTTTCCTTGTCCCTTACTTCCCTATTTCTTTTCGCATTAGCATCAGCTTTAATTAACTCATTCCCTTTTTAATTTATCTCCTTTTAAGCTAATCTTGCTTCCTACTGTCTCACGAATTCTTTACTCTCCTCATTTAAGTCCAGCTGCTTCCGTGCTCTGACTCCTCCACTTTCACCATCTCTTATATCAACTCGTTCCTTGCTCATTTTAAGTACCCTTGATTCTCTTTCTAGTGCCACATAAATTCTTTCACATCAACCACCCACATTCCTTCCTTGTCTCGCTCCTCTTCTCGCTCCCTCATTTTACTTACATTCATTATTTTTTTTTGTTTTATGTACTCCTGTTTCTCTTTCTAGTAGCTTATGATATTTTTTATAACCCTCCTTTTCTTCTCCCTTGTATAAATTCATTTGATCTTTGTCATGTTCCTCTTTCCTCACTTTACTTTCATTCTCTCATTCCTTGCATATTTTAAGTACGCCACCTTCATTTTTAACACTTTTTTCTACTTCCTTCTACTTTTCATCGTCATGTCAAGTTCACCTCGTCGTGTTCCTTTTGATCCTTTTAGCATCACTTAGTCACTCATTCCTTGCACGTTTTAAGAATTCCTGCTTCCCTTTTTAAATATGTCATGCATTCTTTGTCATCCTTCTTCTGTTCCCTCTCATTTAAGTTCACCTCGTCTTCGTGCTCGTGCTGCTCCTCCTCCTCCTCCTCCTGATCTTTTCTTAGCATCACTTAGTACTTCATTCCTTGCACGTTTTCTGTATTCCTGCTTCCCTTTTTAATATGTCATGAATTCTTTGTCATCCTCCTCCTGTTCCCTCTCATTTAAGTTCATCTCGTCTTCGTGCTCCTTCTCCTTCTCCTCCTCCTCCCCCTCCTTCTTCTCCTCCCATTCTGTGCTTCCTCACTTGGCAAGATTAATGGTCCACCCACAAGACCCCGCCTGCAGCCGCCTCCCGCCGCCTTTATCTCCACCGTAAAAGCCTTGACGCAAGCCTTCCCATGTACAATTAATGCCCGGCCGTATACTAATATTGGTTAATTAAGCTTTAATGAGATCTGTTTACCTGCTGCTGCTCCGGTGTCAGGTAAAGAGATGGTGGTGATGGTGGTAGTGGTACTGCTAGTGGTGGTGGTCGAAGTACTGGTAGTAGTGGTGATTGTGGTGGTGGTTAAGGTGGTGGTTGTGGTGGTGGTGGTGGTGGTGGTGGTGGGGAAATTAAGGACGAGGTTGAAGTAGTGAATAAATGTCACCTAATTAGCTGGCACCACATAAGGAAATGAGAAGGATAAGAAGGAGCGGAGCGTTACGTGGGAGCATATTAGCACTGTACAACTAATGGCCGGAATGAAGCGTCAGAAATTAGCATTCATATATCAAAAGAATGGAGCGATAAAGCAAAGACAACAACAACAACAACAACAACAACAACAACAACAACAACAACAACAACAACAACAACAACAACAACAACAATAACAACAATACTACTTCTAAAAGCAGTAATAATAATAATAATAAAAGATACTTAGCTGTAATAATAATTAGGAAAAAAACATTAAAAGTGTCTTCATTGCTTTCTTAAATCTATCAGACAGCGATGATGAAATACACAGTGAAAAAACAAACCTCTCTCTCTCTCTCTCTCTCTCTCTCTCTCTCTCTCTCTCTCTCTCTCTCTCTCTCTCTCTCTCTCTCTCTCTCTCTCTCTCTCAAAGCTGACGACGCCCTCGGTAAAGTCGCAGCTGACGCACCGACAGCACCACCACGACGGGCGGACAAACACGCTGTCTGGGGGAACGACCAACCACTTCACCGCTCGTTCTGATGAGGGGAATAATAAGGGGCTTTCCTTTCCTTCTTTCTCTCTTTCTTCCTTTTTTTCTTCATTTTTTTATTATTATTTATTACTATTTTTTCTATTATTCCTGTTGCGATTCCTGTGGCTAATACTACTGCTACCGCTACCACTGCTACTTTTAATATTACCACTACTGCAATCATTACTCATAACTGTTGCTGATACTACTGCTGCTAATGATGATGCTACTTTTACTACTACTGCTACTACAACTACAACACCTATTACTACTACTACTACAACAACAACAACAACAACAACAACAACAACAACAACAACAACAACAACAACAACTACTACTACTACTACTACTACTACTACTACTACTACTACTACTACTACACCAAAGTGAACCGCCTACTAATCTGGGAAAATCATCAAGGCGGGTTGAAAAAAATAATATTCCTTCCTTTATGTAACAAACCGATACACGCAACAAATTAACATATTTTTTCTCACTAAGTAATAATTTGACCTTATAGAAGAAACCAATATAGAACAAAAAAAAGCACATTAACTATTTTGTTCCCCTCACTCCTCTAAACAATAATTTCGTCTCTGCATCCACTTGTTTGCATTCCACGTAAGGAGAAGAAGAAGAAAAAAATCACCACCGCCACCACCACCACCACCACCACCACCCTGACGTCACAGCTGGGAGGAGGATTAAAGCATCTTGTCCCTCACCTCCCCGACACCTGTAATCCTTTAATCCTACACACCCCCATCCTCTTTCCCTCCCTTTCCTTTCTCCTCCTGAAGTGCGCGCAAAAAAGGGACAAGGCAGATGAGAAGGAATAAATATGCAAGTATCTGTTAAGGAAAGATAAATTGTAGGAACGAAAGAAGAAGAAGGAAAGTAATGGAGGATGTAGAAGGGAGGCTATGTGTGAGAATGAAAGGTTAGGTTTTGTACATTGAATAGGGAGTGTATGAAAGGGGAATTGTACAGAGGGATTGATAAGAGTTGAATACATAATGAATACAACTTGAAAAGGGGTTGAGTTACTAGCTCCACCATCACCACCACTAATACTACCACTACCACCATTACCATTAACAACCACTATTACTACAACTATTATTATACGACTACTACTACTAATACCAGTACATTAACCATCACCACCATTCCTACCACCATTACCACTACCACCACCACCACCACTACTACTACTACTACTTCTACTAACCACCACCAACACCACCATTCCCACCAATACCACCACCATCACCACCACCACCACCACCACTACTACCACCACCACTACCACCACCACCATCACTACCACTACAAAAACTACACGGTATCCATTGAAGACCACAACAATAACATCACCCCGAACAAGAAGGGATAAAAAAAAAAAAAAGAGGCTCCCTTCCCTTTACATTGTGGTAACGTGACCCAGGGCGAGTTGCAGCCGCCCAAAATGCCACGCCCGGCCCGGCTACCTGTAATCAATGTCCCCTGTCCCACACCTGTCCCCTCCTCCTCCTCCTCCTCCTCCTCCTCCTCCTTTTCTATCGGCTTCTTTTCTCAGTAAGTGTTGCCCGTAGGTGGTGGCTTGTTGTTGTTGTTGTTGTTGTTGTTGTTGTTGTTGTTGTTGTCGTTGTTGTTGTTGTTGTTGTTGTTGTTGTTGTTGTTGTTGTTGTTGTTGTTGTTGTTGTTGTCGTTGTTGTTGTTGTTGTTGTTGTTTTTCCTTTTTCTTTTCTTCCTCTACTACTACTACTACTACTACTACTACTACTACTACTACTACTACTACTTCCTCCTCCTCCTCCTTCTTCTTCTTCTTCTTCTTCTTCTTCTTCTTCTTCTTCTTCTTCTTCTTCTTCTTCTTCTTCTTCTTCTTCTATCTCTTTTTGGTGCTAGTGGTCTTTCGTTGTCTTCTGATAACATTAAATCTTACTATTCTCCCTAATAAATACTTGTGCACATTTCAATTCTTCAGGTTTTATGCACAAATCTTACTGTTATACGTATATGGCAAGAAAAAAATAGCAGATACCTTTATAATATCACTTCTTCCGGGACTCCTTCACTTAATCCCTAAAATCTTGGTGGTTCCTTGCAGCAAATCAAATAAGTCCATTTTAACTTGAAATTAGACACTTTAGGCCGATAATCTGACTGGACACAACACAGAGATCACTGGTTTTAAGACAGCATCCGTGAACCTCCGTAGAATCATGTGCCCTTCGCGTAAACAGGAGTGTAAGACAGCCACCGGATTCAGAACCACCGGATTCAGAACCAATGCACCACTCAGGATAATGAGATAGAGATGAGTTACGACACACAATCAAAATAATTTTACTTAAGCACACAGAGACGAAGTAAAGGCCAAGGAAAACACACAAACACACACACATACGCACAAAAACACACACACACACAGATACAAAGCATTTTTTTTTTTCTAAAGTTGCCTTAAAGAAATGCAAAGAAACACACACGTGCATATTTTCTCCCGCTAATTTATCTTCTCTTTTTCCAAATCTGGCACCACGCGGGGCAGAGGAACCATTTACCTGGCCGTCTATTTGCCTCCGTGTGTACCTGCCCATTAGAGCTTAATTATGCAACTTTTCTACAACCGCAAAGCTCTTTCTCCTCCGACTTTCTCTACGTGTCACCGCTGGAGGGAGGGAGAAAAGGAGGGAGGAAACATGTGATTATCCACCAACATTCTCTCTCTCTCTCTCTCTCTCTCTCTCTCTCTCTCTCTCTCTCTCTCTCTCTCTCTCTCTCTCTCTCTCTCTCTCTCTCTCTCTCTCTCTCTCTCTTACAGTAACTCACGTTATCTCAAGCACCAGCAGCTCTTATTTCCCCCCTTCTCTCTCTCTCTCTCTCTCTCTCTCTCTCTCTCTCTCTCTCTCTCTCTCTCTCTCTCTCTCTCTCTCTCTCTCTCTCTCTCTCTCTCTCTCTCTCTCTCTCTCTCCTTCTTCCTCCTTCACTTACATGCGTACATTACTCCCCGGACTTCCTCCTCTTCCTCTTCCTCTTCCTCCTCCTCCTCCTCTTCCTCCTCCTCCCCCTCTTGGCCACCCCCACACACCCCTCTATTAGCATGCACCACCTACTAATGGCTAAAATAATTAAGCCACTCCGGCAGGTGCCCGCAGGTGTGCCCAAGGAGGTACCGTGAGAGGGCAGGTACTCGTACAGGGAAGGGAAGGGAAGGGAAGGGAAGGGAAGGGAAGGGAAGGAAGGGAAGGAAGGGAAGGAAGGGAAGAGATGGATAAGGAAAGGGAAAAGTGTAAGGTAAGGTAAATAAAGGGAAGAGAAGGGAAGGGAAAAGATAAGAAAGGAAGAAGAAAGAAGAGAAGGGATGGAAAAGGAAGGCAAGGAAAGGGAAGGTAAAGGGGAGGGATAGGAGAGGGAAAAGAAGGAAGAAAACATTGAAGTAAATAATGAAGGAAAGTGAAAGCAATAAAATAAGAATGAAAGGAAAGAAAGAAAAAAAAGGCGAAGAACAATGGAAAGATAGAGAAAGAAGAGAAGATAGGAAAAGAAAAAGGAAAGAAGAACGAAAGAACACGAGGGAAGAAGAGAGGAAATAAAGAAAACATGTATGAAAGAAAGAAAAGATAAAGAAAGGATGAGAGAAAAATGAAGAATGTCAAAGAAGGAATGAAAGAGGGAAGTGAGGGAAGACGGTAATAAAGAAAGAAAGAAAGAAAGAAAAAGAAAGAAAGGAGAAAAAGGCAAAAGAACGAATGACAGAATAAAGTAAAGAGAAGGAAAGAAGAAAAGGAAGGCCGGAAAAGAAATAAATTAATGAGAGAGGGAAGAAGAGGAAGAAAGAACTGAGAAGAAATAAATTGCTGAGAGAAGGAAGGAAGGAGGGAAGGAAGGAAAAGGAAGAGTGAAAAAAGAAAAAAGTGAGACAAGGAAGGAGAAAAATGAAAGATGGAAAAGAAATAAATTAATGAGAGGAGGAAGGGAAAAAAAGAATGAAAAAAGAATAAATTAGTAAGAGAAAGGAGGAAGGAAGGAAGGAAAAGGAATTATGGAAAAGAAAAAAGGTGAAAGAAGGAAGGCGGGAGAGGAAAAAGGAAAAAAAAAGCATCAGTGCCATTCTTAATCTTCCTGTAAATTTCACTCAAACTCGTCCGCTTCTTTTGCTTTTCCAGGCCGACGCACCACCGCCTCCCTGCCTTCCTTCCTACCACTAATGATACACAGAACACCCCCTCCCCCTTGCTAAACGTATACTCAGGTCCTGGGAGTCATTTCCTACTATTAACACCTCGCCTCTTCGCTTCACCTTTCCTTACGTGCCTCCCTGTCAGCTGTCAGCGGCGCAGCTCCGGCAAGGCAGCCAACGCACACCTTAGCAGGTAACTACATCCCACGCCAATACACAAGACACCTGGGGACTCGAGCTGCAGCCTAAGTGACATTTATGACCTTAAGATACTAATGGAAGCTTATAAGGAGAAATGGGTGATGACAATGGTGCTAGTGGTGTTGGTGGTGGTGGTGGTGGTGATACAGGAGTACAAAAAGAAGTGTATATTCGTATCCACTGAGTTAGAAATACGTTAGCAGTTTCTAAGATATTTAAGGAAGTCGATTCAAATTGAGAAAAGAACTGAGAAGAGAGAGAGAGAGAGAGAGAGAGAGAGAGAGAGAGAGAGAGAGAGAGAGAGAGAGAGAGAGAGAGAGAGAGGACCGGGAAGGAGACCACGGGAGGAAGAAATGGCGGAGAGATGAAGAGGAGCAGGGAAGGAGGGAGGGGACGGCGATGAGAGAGAGAGAGAGAGAGAGAGAGAGAGAGAGAGAGAGAGAGAGAGAGAGAGAGAGAGAGAGAGAGAGAGAGAGAGAGAGAGAGAGAGAGAGAGAGAGAGAGAGAGAGAGAGAGAGAGAGAGGGAGAGGGAGAGGGAGTGGGAAGGGGAGAAGGGGGGTAATGAGGGGCACAGGATGAACCATCTCGACAAGAATCGCTCAGGACCACTTGTTTTCAATTTGCATATTGGTGTGGATGCCTGAGAGAGAGAGAGAGAGAGAGAGAGAGAGAGAGAGAGAGAGAGAGAGAGAGAGAGAGAGAGAGAGAGAGAGAGAGAGAGAGAGAGAGAGAGTACGTGTGTGTGTGTAAGGGTTTTGCTCCCATTCACCCTTCACCCCATCACCTCCTTCAGGTCACCCTAGGATAAGGTACTAGAATCTCTCTCTCTCTCTCTCTCTCTCTCTCTCTCTCTCTCTCTCTCTCTCTCTCTCTCTCTCTCTCTCTCTCTCTCCATTACTAGTTATCACCCTTCACTAACTCGCCACTCACTGTCTCCCTCAGCAGTCACATCGGTAAATACACTTATGCAATGCCATAACTCCGAGCCTCCTTTGATCGCCCACCCTCTGCTGCTTCCCCGCTGCCCCTCTCTCCTCCACTATCGCCGCGCCGCCCCGCTATCTCGCCCACTACACCTGCACCACCGTCAGTAACCCCAGAGTCGTGCCTGCATGCTGTCGGATACCATCGCCTCTCTGTCTGCTGTTTGCCACTACACACACACACACACACACACACACACACACACACAACTGGTTACTCCAATCCCCTTCCCCCCCTGCTCTCTCTCTCTCTCTCTCTCTCTCTCTCTCTCTCTCTCTCTCTCTCTCTCTCTCTCTCTCTCTCTCTCTCTCTCTCTCTCTCTCTCTCTCTCTTCATCTAACCCCCTATATTGGTTCTCTCTCCTGTATCTTCTCTCTCTCTCTCTCTCTCTCTCTCTCTCTCTCTCTCTCTCTCTCTCTCTCTCTCTCTCTCTCTCTCTCTCTCTCTCTCTCTCTCTCTCTCTCTCTCTCTCTCTCTCTCTCTCTCTCTCTCTCTCTCTCTCTCTCTCCTCACAAGAGGTTCAGGTAGGCAAGGTAGTTCTAATCTGATTAAGGTGAACGGAACTTCCCCAGGTGTGATTACTCCCTTCAACCTGACCCGCCTCCAGGTAACACGACCCTGGTCTATTTTATTGCTGGCGTTTGTGTTTCTTAGCGTTATCATCGTTGTCATTGTTATTATTATTACAACTACCATACTTCTACTACTACTACTACTACTACTACTACCACTACTACACCACTACCATCACTACCACTATTGCATTTCTTGATATCCTGAACGTTTCTATAATTTCCTTGTTTGTTACCATTACTCGATGCATCTTATCTCTTGCATCTGTTTGTTTATAATCAGACTGGCAACTGGTGCTTAACTTTCAAAGCAATTTTATCTGTTTCCACTTTTTATCATGTAAGAGGGGCACTGGCCAAGATCAACAAAATTAAAAGGAAAAAATAATGGTGAATGAACGGAGGGAAGATAGTGACGGAATGGTGAGGAGATGGTGAATGAATACTGAAAGACGAATAGAAGATGAAAGAACAAGGAGAGGATAGTGAAGGAATGATGGATCAGTAAAGAGACGATAGTGAATGGATAGTGAAGGTGAAAGGGGAATGACAGGGTAGTGAATGAATAATGAAGGTGGAAATGATATGATAGTGAATATATAATGAAATGACACCGAGAGGATAGTGAGAAAATCGCAAAAGAATAAAAAGAAGATGGTGAGGGTTGTGACTACATGATGAAAAGACGACAAGAAGAGTGAATGAATTGTGAGAAGACAGTGTATGGATAGTGATAGTGAATGAATAGTGATATGATAGTGACGGGATGATAGAAGGACAATGAAAGGACAGTCAAACAGTCAATGGATAGTGAAAGAGGAATAAGAGGATCGTGAAGGAATAGTAAGATGATAGTGAATTGATAGTGACGATTGTGAGAAGATGGGAGGACACTGAAAGGACAATGAGAAGATAGTGAATGCATAGTGAGAAGAAAAAATGGATAGTGAGGAGTGTGACGGGATGGTGAAGCCTGCGAGGGGAAGGTGAGGCAGGGTGTGAGGGGGGAGGGATGGTGAGGGGAGCACAACAAAGGGCGGTGTGTTGTGATCTTCCGCCTGTTAAATTGAAGCAAATTGGAAGCTGATATTTCAGTGGCGAGAGTCAGACGAGTGGAAGGATAGTGTGTGTGTGTGTGTGTGTGTGTGTGTGTGTGTGTGTGTGTGTGTGTGTGTGTGTGTGTGTGTGTGTGTGTGTGTGTGAGTAAGAACAGTGGATGTACTTTAAAAAAAATATATCATACACACACACACACACACACACACACACACACACACACACACACACACACACACACACACACACACACACACACACACACACACACACACACACACGCACGCACATGCACCACAAGCAAAGGTAATTGGGGAGGTGGCCACTTTTACCAGAGAGAGAGAGAGAGAGAGAGAGAGAGAGAGAGAGAGAGAGAGAGAGAGAGAGTCGTGGGAAGTCACTCAGGTAATAATCAGATACAAAACAAACGAGGTACTTACAGCGCACTTTCTTCCACAATCACCTTTTGAAAAATTATAAAGACGCCCAAGAGAGAAAAAAAAAGGGAAACTCAAATAAGGAAGAAAACTAAATGTGAAATAGAAAAAGAATTTAAAAAGCAAAACAAGAGAGAAACGAAAAAAATAGTAAGAGTTTTGTATTTTTCCAAGACGGGAGGGGAAAGAGAGGGAGAAGGAAAAGACAAGAACGAAGTGAAGAAGGAGGAAGAGGCAAAAGGACAAGAAGGAAAAACGAGAAGAACGAAGAATAAGAAGAGGAAAGAAAGAAGAAAACACACGTGCAGTGAATAAAAGGAGTGTAGAAGAGAGATATGTATCAAATAATGAGATTGACAAACAGATTGAGAAGAAGAGAAGACAAGAAGAAGCAAGGCAGGAAACAGGAGTAGATGGAGGAGAGAAAGGAGGAGGAAGAAAAGAAGAAAGAAGGATAAGGAGGAGGAGGAGGAGGAGGAGGAGAAACGAAGTCCATTGTTATGCAGCAGAAGGAAGAAAATGACACGTAGCATTTAATTTAAACTATCTCTCTCTCTCTCTCTCTCTCTCTCTCTCTCTCTCTCTGGTACAGGCATGCAGATCAATAATATCTATCCGTGCATGGCGTATTTTTCCGCAGTCTTTAGCTCGTTAGTTCCCTGTTGCCTCCCCATGATGTCTTGTCTGGAGGCAACTCAGGATGTGTTTAAATTAGTCACCCCTTCTAATTTTTTTTCTTCCTCTATAGAGAACGAAAAATTGAAAAAAAGATACGATGTGGGTGTGTTCCGTAAGCGTTTTTTTCCGGACTTTTCACACCCACGAAGAACGAGAGAGAGAGAGAGAGAGAGAGAGAGAGAGAGAGAGAGAGAGAGAGAGAGAAAGACCATAAATTTTGCAGTGTAGGTTATTTTAACATACCTCTCTTCTTCTTCTTACTTGCATTTATTTCTTTCTCTCCTTTTCTTTCAGTTTTTCCTCTTGCAGTGTTTGTTTTCTTTTATCTCTGAAGATTTTGTCTCTCTATCAGAAACAAAAATCTTCATGCTTTGTTTAGTATTTTGTCCATTTTCTTTTGCTTTTCCTTACAACATCTCTCTCTCTCTCTCTCTCTCTCTCTCTCTCTCTCTCTCTCTCTCTCTCTCTCTCTCTCTCTCTCTCTCTCTCTCTCATTATTCCATCCGCC
>NC_087178.1:18557250-18579750 GCF_035594125.1 Scylla paramamosain
ACACACACACACACAGATACAGACACATACGACTCCCAAACACACACACAAACACACACACACACACACAAAAACACACATATATTAACCAGAAAACAAAACACCAAGCCACACACAAGGACACGCAACCACACACCCGAACACACACCCAAGGGTACTCACGACCAGAAACGACCACCTCTTTTACACTCACGCCGCAGCACACGCCCATCCTCCTCCCTGCAATAGCTCAAGCCGGGGACCTATAAAGCCGTGATGGCGGGGCTGCACGCGGTAATGCTAGGAAATTAGGAAAACTGAGCCTCCGTGAGATGAATGCCGCGTCGAGAGGCTGAACCTTCCACGCCCAGAACACCCAAAGCACCTCTTGCCCACCCGACTGTTCCTCCCTTCCTTCGCGTCTTCTCGGCTAATTCCTGGAGGATGGCAAAGGGCGTGACGGGATTTAGGAGGAGGAGGAGGAGGAGGAGGAGGTGGAGGCATAGGAACGAGGAAAATTAGTTACTTAATGCATTCTTGCGTTTTGATTTCACATTTCTAGTGATAATCAGCACAACAAGGATAAGAATAATACAAAAATGGGGAAAAAATGAAAAAAAATATATAAGATAATGCATTCGGTGTGTTTCGATTTTACATTTCTAGAGCCAATCAGCAGAGCAAGGATACGAATTAAAACAAAAAAAAAAAAGAAAGACAGAGAGAAAAAAAGTTAGATCTATTTGGAATGTTTTGATTTGCATTTCTGGAAGCAATCAGAAGGTCAAAGAGACAAGCGTGTGGAATTGAAAGGTTAAGAGATGCATGTTACAGTTCCTGCCTCGGAGAAAGAGGGAGAGAGAGAGAGAGGAAGAGTCGTAGCAATGATTACCCAGCCTCCTAATTAACAGGTCCGTAGCATATACATGTCTACAAGCATCTGCCTTACGAGTCACTGGCGGTACTTACACACGACCACATACATATATTCACGTGCCACCAGGGGGATGTGAAGGCAAAATGGTGAGTTTATTTTTTTTTCTTTTTTTCTTTTTTTTTCTTTTTTTCACCCCACCATTCCGCATGTCAGCACAATTTACACCAGGTGATTTCTTCCTAATTACCCCCCGAATGATAACTAATTACAGGTCATCAATCGGTCCCTGCTGGCTCTCTCTCTCTCTCTCTCTCTCTTTCTCTTTCTACCTCTCCCTCTCTCTCTCTCTCTCTCTCCCTCTCTCTCTTACTTGGTCTTATTTCCATAATCATCGTGGACTCATTTCTATCTCCCATTTCTCCATTTCTACTCCTTACAAAACTCCGCCATTAATAGCCACAGGTAGCATTCATTTCTAATCTACTTGGAGGTATTTACTACGTAGTATCTTCTTTTTCTTTCTACTCTCTCTCTCTCTCTCTCTCTCTCTAATTCCTAAGATACACTAGATGAAAAATGTGAACTAATCTTCCCTCTGTGCAAATCCTCTTATTATTGTTGTCCTAATTCCTCTTTCTACTCCTCTTCCTCTGCCCTCTTCACCACCAATGTTGTTATCTACATTCTTCTCCTCTTCTTCTTCCCCTTCCTACTCCGGCTGCTCGTTCTTGTCTTCTCGTTGTCATCATCATCGTTCTCGTCGTTTTCTTTTTCTTCCTCCCCATTCTCCTCTTTCTTCTTCTTCTTCTTCTTCTTCTTCTTTTTTTATTCGTGATTCTCGTGCCCTTGTTGTTGTTGTTGTTGTTGTTGTTGTTGTTGTTGTTGTTGTTGTTGTTGTTGTTGTTGTTGTTGTTGTTCTTCTTCTTCTTCTTCTTCTTCTCTTCCTCCTTCAGCTTCTTCTTCTCCAACTTCTTATTTTTCCTCCTCCTCCTCGTAATGCTCGTGTTTTTTTTTTCTTGTTCTTCTTTTCTTTTTTCTTCTATTTCTTCTTCCTCTTTTTTTCTCTCTCTCTTCTTCCTCATCCTTTTCTTCCTCCTCCAACTTCCTCTTTCTCTTCATCGTGATCCTCGTGCTCTTCCTCTTCCTCTTCTTCTTCTTCTTCTTCTTCTTCTTCTTCTTCTTCTTCTTCTTCTTCTTCTACTTCTTCGTCTTCTTTCCTCTTCTCCTTCCTTTTCCTCATCATCTACCACCACCACCACCACCACCACCACCTCTTCGTTCTGCTCCTCGTCTGCGTCCCCCGCCCTTCCTTTGTTCCTCCACGCGGCAGATCTGTCATCAAGCCTAACCACCGCCTTGCTAATCGTAACGTTACCTGTACCTCTCCACTTTCTCCGGAGACTCGCGCGGGCCGCAGTTACACGCCGACGTAAATAAGACGAACGAGGGAAGAAAATTCCAACGCCACTTATATTTCTCATTTTCCACGTAAACAAGTGAGGATAAAAGATGAGCGGGGGGAAGGGCGAGGCTGCCAGGACGAGATGGACGGAAGGAGAGGGAGAAACAGGGGTAGAAATGCAGTGAGAATTAGATAGAAAGAGAGAGAGAGAGAGAGAGAGAGAGAGAGAGAGAGAGAGAGAGAGAGAGAGAGAGAGAGAGAGAGAGAGAGAGAGAGAGAGAGAGAGAGAGAGAGAGAGAGAGTATATACTGTATGTTTGTATATATATTAGAATACAAAACAGATAGATAGAAACAAGCAGAAAAATAGATAGCTAGATAGATAGAAGGATAGATAGATAGATAGACAGATAGATAGATAGATAGATAGATAGACAGATAGATAGATAGATAGATAGATAGATAGATATAGATACATAGAAAGACTGATGGATAGATAGATGAAGATAGACAGATAGATAGATAGATAGATAGATAGATAGATAGATAGGCAGATAGATAAATAAATAATTAAATATTTAGATAGATTGAATGGCTGATGAAACTGACTGACTGACTGACTGACTTACTGATAAATAATTGTAAAAGGAAACAAAGGGAGAAAGAAAGAAAGAAAGAGAAAAGACAAAGAAGAAAAATGACAAGTGAATGAAAGTCCCTAAGAGAATGAAAGTAGAAATAAAACACTGAAATAAAAAAAAAAAAACAGAAACCAGTAACAAAACACTCCCCCCAAAAAAATAAACAAACAAACCAAATAACATTAAAGACGCAGGAAGAAAAAATAAAGAAATAAAAGAAAATAAAAAAATGGATTTCTAATAGCGAAAACAAAGCAAAGGTACAGCAAAAAAAAAAAAAAGAAGAAAAAAAGAAAATACATAAAGCAAGGCAGAAAAATACTTTGCCAACACACAACAAAAACCTTTTAAAATCTAACGGGACGGAAGAGGCGGAGGATGAAAGAGAGAGAGAGAAAGAAAGAAAAGAGAAAAGCAACAGCTGATGGGATGGGGAGAGAGAGAGAGAGAATAAAAAAAGAGGGAGTGAGGGAGGGAGGGAAGAAGAAAAAAGGGGAGACAGGACAGAGGGAGAGGGAGGGACGGAAGCAGGGAAGCAATAAGAAATATAACCAGAGGAAGACAGAGTGGCAGGCAGGCAAAATTTTTCACACAATATGATTACACACTTAGTCACTCTATTATGCTCCAGACCCGCCCCTCCTGCCCCTCCTGCCCCTCCTGCTCCTTCTCCCCCTCCAACATCCCCCTCCTCCCGCCGGATCCCACCTAATCCCCCCTGCTCCCTCAATAACAGTCTAAAAATGAGGAGTAGCGTAATACAAGCAGGATGAAAAAATTGAAGCTTCTTTTGTGAAACGAAGCACTTTGGCCTTGCTTCGACCGTCACACCAGCGAGGAACCCACATGTAGCTCCCCGCCGCTCCCAGGCTGTCTTCCTCCTCCTCCTCCTCCTCCGCATAACCCACGTCCTCCTCCTCTCTCCCTCCACTTCCCGTCCCTTTTTTTTTTCATTCCCAAATCCTCTTCTCCCTTGTTCATAGTTCATCATTCACTTCTGAGGTAGGGATATTTTCTTCTTCTTCTTCTTCTTCTTCTTCTTCTTCTTCTTCTTCTTCTTCTTCTTCTTCTTCTTCTTCTTCTTCTTCTTCTTCTTCTTCTTCTTCTCCTCCTCCTCCTCCTCCTCCTTCTCTCTATGCACTATGCTGTTTCCTTCAATGTACATTAGGTAATACACTCACAACCTTCACAAACAGCTCCGAAATTACAAACAAGTCTGCTGTTGTTTGTCCTTCCTTCGTGTTCCGTTGTGTCACCCCACCCCACATCCTACATCCTCCTCCCTCTTTACAATCCCCCCCTCCTCCCCAGTCTCTTTTCCCTGTCCAGTCTGCGTCCTTCACCTCACATGTTTCCACCCACTTATGAAATGCACCCCTCTCCCCACGCGCCCAATACTCGCCCCAGCTCTCTCTCTCTCTCTCTCTCTCTCTCTCTCTCTCTCTCTCTCTCTCTCTCTCTCTCTCTCTCTCTCTTCCACCCTTACCCTTCAACACTTTTCTCCCAAATGCACTGCCTAACCCTCACTCCTCTCGACCTCTGTAACTCCCCACCACTTACCGCGCTCCCCTAATTCCCCAGACTCCTCTCCCCTCCGCAAGACAAGAGCGGCTCGCCCACCGCCACTCCCCTTGGGGAACAACTCATATTTTTCATGCACAGTTTTGCAGCCGCGGAGCATGTTCGTCACGGGGAACAAAAATGTAAATACAGCGTCGCGAATTTCCATGATAACGAGGAGAGCTGAAGAGGACACCGAGGGACAGGAGGAGGAGGAGGAGGAGGAGGAGGAGGAAGAGGAGGGAGGACAGAGAATGGAGAGAAGATGGGAGAATAATAACGGAGGAGGAGTAAGGCAGAACAGGTAAGGAGGAGGAGGAGGAGGAGGAAAAGAGGAGAGAGGAAGATAAGGAGAAAGACGGAAAGGAGGAGGAAAACCTAATGGACAAATAATGACGCTATGAAAAAGAAGAAACAGCGAAATTGAAATACAGTGAAGGACGTTGATGATGATGATGATGATGATGATGATGATGATGATGATGATGATGATGATGATGGTGATGATGATGATGACTCTCAAAGGACACCAATAAGAGTTACGTACACACACACACACACACACACACACACACACACACACACACACACACACCGAAGGACGCAGTAAGTAGGACACCAGGGGAAACTTATCAAGACATAATAAAACATTTTTCTGGAAAGTTTCGTAAAGAAAATGGAAGGCGAGCCATTGAGAACCAAGAAGCAGGAGCAGTTTTTTCCTTCCTTCTCGGCTCCTCGAAGTTTAGCGCCGCCAACTGAGGAGAAGGAGGAGGAGGAGGAGGAGGAGGAGGAGGAGGAGGAGGAGGAGGAGGAGGAGGAGGAGGAGGATTACGGGGTCACTTGCAATCTTTTACTTTGTCTTCCTCTTCATTCTTCACTTCCCTGACTAACCTTTATTCTTCTTCTTCTTCTTCTCCCGTGTCCCCTTCCTCTTGAAAAATACACAGAGGTTACAGTGTCACACTCTCTCTCTGTCTCTCTCTCTCTCTCTCTCTCTCTCTCTCTCTCTCTCTCTCTCTCTCTCTCTCTCTCTCTCTCTCTCTCTCTCTCTCTCTCTCTCCCTCTCGACGCTCTTGGCCTCATTAACTGATGATGATGATGATGATGATGATGATGATGATGATGATGATGATGATATGTTGGTTCGTACAAGACTATTTTGTGAGAACCTTACTACTTTTCTTTACTAATCTACTTTACTACTACTACTACTACTACTACTACTACTACTACTACTACTACTACTGTTACTACTACTACTACTACTACTACTACTACTGTTACTACTACTACTAATCTACTTTACCTTACTAATCTATCTTTACTAATACAGTAAAAAAAGAAAACAGCAGAGGAGGAGGAGGAGGAGGAGGAGAAGGATACAAAATGAATACAAAGGAAGTCCAAACAACAAAAAATTCTGAAGTGAAAAGGCTGTCTGGCTAACTACTCTACGCTAGCTGTTAATGAGAGACAGGATACCACAGAGGAAGGCGGAGAAGCACAGAGAAGGAGGAGGAGGAGGAGGAGAAGAAGGATTACAGGGTCAGGAGTTGGACAGCGAGGGAAAAAAATATACCTCTTTTTTTTTTCGTTCGTTCAGGGAGCGGTATGGAAATTGCGTTGAAAGTTTTAGTGTTAGAAATTCTCCCAAGTGTTTCATTTCCTGGAGTAATGGCTGGAGGCGCATGAACTTCGGGTGTTTGTCTGTCTTTCTTTTTCTCCTCCTTTCCTTCTTCCTTGCCCTCTTGCTGCTGCGCCTTACGATTCTGCTTTTAGAGGTGCTTGGCTTTCATAGTGTGTGTGTGTGTGTGTGTGTGTGTGTGTGTGTGTGTGTGTGTGTGTGTGTGTGTGTGTGTGTGTGCGAGGAGGGTGGTTATCTTTTTCTCTTTCTCTTTCTCTTTCTCTCTCATCATTGTTTTTCCAACTTTGTGTTCCTTGAATGACTAAAAAATCTTTCTTTTCCTTCCCACTTCAATAATTCTATGTCTTTTTTTTCCCTTTCCATATTTTAAAATGTATTACTTTCACTCTACACGATTCTCCAACTCTCTCTCTCTCTCTCTCTCTCTCTCTCTCTCTCTCTCTCTCTCTCTCTCTCTCTCTCTCTCTCTCTCTCTCTCTCTCTCTCTCTCTCTCTCTGAGCATCTTAATTCCTGCCAAAATAAGCACATAAATGAATAATAAAACAACTTCACAACTCGCTAAAGGAATATGAGAAAATTTACAAATCTGATTCATCAAAGTGTAAAGGATTCAAAGAGCTACCGCTGCCCTCACCTTCTGCGCCACAAAGGAAGAGAGAGAAAGAGAACGAGAGAGAAAGAGAGAGAGGGGGGAAAAAGAAAAAAACTGGAAAGCCGCTGGAAAGTTGGACAGAAGTTGAATGTTGAAAGACTTAAGAGTATTATCAAAGGGAGGTAAAATATGGTGCATGTAAAAGAATTGGCTTGTAAAGTGATGGAAATTAGTTTTTGTAAGTGTTATCACCTCTGCTTCCACTTCTGTGCTACTTCTACTGCCACTACTACTGCTGCTGCTGCTACTAACTCCCTGTCTTTCTCTCTTCGTTTTTAATTCCTATTCCTACTCTGTATTTATATTTATTCTTTTTTTTCTCAATTTCCTCTTCTTCTTTGTTAGTTTTCTTTTGCATTCCACGTCCTTCTTGCTCTCCTTGTTCTATTCATAATCTTCCTTCTTCTCCTTTTTCTTCTCCTCCTCTTTCTCTTACTACCACCACCACCACCACTACTACTACTACTACTACTACTACTTTACACTACAAATACTTCCCCCAGCACACCCGCCGCCAATATAAGTCCCCCATGCATTACGAGTGTTGATGAATGAGTAAAAGTATTAACCTTTTTCCTTTTCCTGACCTTTCATAGGATCGTGGTGGTGGTGGTGGTGGTGGTGGTGATGGTGGTGGTATCTCCCTCTCCCTCTCTCTCTTTCCGTTATGAGCACTAGCTAATGATCTTTAATATGCCTGCATGCTCACAATTATATTTAATGCTTTAGTGATATTATAATTGGATGTGTATAATATTTTTTTTTTCAAGAGAGCCAATAATTACTGAAGCATACAAATGACGTTGTTTAATTTTATTCATTATAATGGCGGAAGCGAGAATTAAGGGAGGAAGGGATGGGGAGAAAGAGGAAAAGTAACTGAAGAGACAAGGAAGACACAGAGAAAAGGAAAACACTGAACTAAAAGAGACACAAAGAACAGAGAGAGAGAAGGAAGAGTAAGTGAAATCATACATACAGAAAAGAAGGAAGCCACTGATAAACAAGACATAAGGAAATACAAGATAGAGAAATAAGACATAAAAAAGAGAGAAGACATAGAAACAAGAACAAAAATAATACAGAAATGAAAACAGAAAACAGAAAACATGGAAGAGAGAAGAGAAATTCGACAAGGAGAAAGAAGACTTAGAAAGAAGGACGATAGAAAGTCAAGGAGAAGGAGGAGAAAGAGGAGGAGAAGGACTTGACTGGCTGACGCTCTGGCTCTAACCTAACTTACCCTCCTTCCTTACCTCAAAAAAAAAAAGACATAGAAACAGAGGGAAAAAGAGAACAAGGAGAAAATCAAGAAAGAGGAGGAGGAGAAGGAAGAGGACTTGGCTGGCTGACGTTCTCCTTCTAACCTAACCTACCCTCCTTCCTTTCCTCCGTCTCTCCCTCCCTCCCTCCATCCATGACTGGCCAAGCGGAGCCGAGGGGACGAGGGCGAGGTGTTTCTCTCCTGCCTCTCCTCGTGACTCCAATCTCACCTTCCGCAGCATCCATCTTGCCTCAGCGCGGGGCAAAACTATCGCGCGGCCGTAGGGGGCGGGAGCGGAGTCCAGGGAGGGAAGAGGGTGGTAGATAAGGGGAGGGAGGCGAGGGGCGTAGGGAGGTGAGGGAGGTGAAGGAAACAGGTTGTGGAAAATAGGTGAAGAGTGGGTGGAGAGGCAATAAATGGGGAAATGAGAGAAGTACGAAGGAGAATCGAGGAGAGAGAGAGAGAGAGAGAGGCATTGTGGAAAAATACTGGAGCAGGAAGATGAGAGAGAGAGAGAGAGAGAGAGAGAGAAAGAGAGAGGCAATAAAAGAAGATAAGAAAGAAAAGGATGGGGGGTGAAAATCAAGAAAAATGGAAAAGAAAAAAAGAAGGAAAACAGATACGAAGAATGATTTTAGGTAACAAAGAAGGGGTTTAAATAAAGGGTTAGGGTTTAAGTTATACAAGGGAAGGAGGAATAAAGAGGAAAAGGACGAACAGATATGGAGTGAAGGTTGAATGAGGTGCAAAAATCATACGAAACAATTTATGAAAAGACAGGAAAGAGAAAGTAAAGTCAAAGAAACCCAGATTAAAAGAGGAAGCAAAGATGGAAGAAGAGAAGGGAAGGGAGAAAAGAGGAAACACCAGTGAGGAGACACAGATAAGGAAAGATGGGGAGTAAAGAAGGAACATGAAGAATGAAGGAAGAATGAAAGCAAGGTTGAAGCGAGGAAATGGTAAAGGGACGGGGAATGAAAGGAGAAACAGATAAAGAGAGGAGAAAGAGGGAAAAAGAGAAAATGTAATACGAGTAAGACAGACGAAAGAAGAAAAAGGGAAAAAAATAAAATGAGGAAAGAAGGAAGAGGGAAAAGGAGAAAAGGAAAAAATAAATTAAAAAAAACGAAGAAAGAGGGAAAGAGAGAAAAGAAGAAAGAAATGAGGAATGTAGGAAAAGGGAAAGAGAAAAGAGAAAAATCAGATAAATGAAGGAAGAGAAAAGGGAGAAAAGAAGAAAAAGATGAATGAAGGAAGAAGGAAAGGCAGAAAAGAAGAAAGAAATAAGGCACGAAAGAAGGAAAAGAAGGAAACAAGAAAGAAGCGAAATGAAGGAAAAGGGAAGGGAGAAACGAAGAAAGAAATGAGGAACGAAGGAAGAGGGAAAGAGAAATGAAGGAAGAAGGAAAGAGAGAAAAAATTAAAGAAGATAAATGAAAAAAAAATAAGAAAAGGAAGAAAAAGGAAGAAATCAGAGAAATATTGGAAAAAAAAATAAAGACAGGAACGAGAGGATGAAGAAAAGAAGAAAAGGAGAAACGGAAGAAGAAAATCAACGTAGGAGGGCGAAGATGGAAGAGGAGAGGAACGAAAGGGAAGTGACACCCATGAAGGAGAATGAGAGGGGAGGAGGAAGTGACCCGGACAAGAGAAACAGGTGACTCCTAAAATGCAACGGCGAAGAAAATAACTCCCACGAATACCTGTCTGGCGGATGCCTCGCTAATTTGGGTTTTCTAACATCAAACTCCCCCACTAATTAGGACCCCCATCCCCACCACATTCCCCTTCCATGTCCCCATTTCTTCCACAGTCATCACCATCTATATTCTCTCGCCACATTCCTATTCGTTCTCCAAGTCTTTATCATTTACCGCTTCTTCTCTTCCCCACTATTGCATCTCCACTTATTCACTTATCCACTTAGAGTTTTCCTTCCCACCCTTCACATCCCCATCTAATCCCCATGTCTTTCCCATTCTTACACTTTCCCTGCCTACCCTCCACTTTCCTACCTCCTTTCCTCCTCCATAGCCACCACACACGCTCCCTCCCCACCCTTCACATCCCCACCTACCACACCCATCGACCTGTAGCTTCCACATCTTCACTCCACCTTCACTTCCTCCTCATCCACCACATCCTTCCCTCCACAACTCATCATTTCTTCTACACAACTTTTCTCATTCCCTGAAACTCAAACCACGCACTAACTGTATTACGTCAACTACTTAACCCTTATCACTTACTACACAAACATTCCTATAGTCACTTATAATACTTAAGACACTTATTACTATTTTTTTAGTACATCCATTTGAATACCCAAGAGAGAAATTAATTTGCTCTATACTTGCCTGTCAATCTAACATCTACACCTCTCAATCATAACAAATGAAGCCAAAAGTTGTTAAAGACTTAATATATACCTATGCGCGTTGCCTCTCCTGCCCGACCTCGCCCCCTTACCCCGTCATGGTTGCTTCCACATGCTTGCTGGAATAAGTACGTGGGGGAGGGAGGACTCAACAAAGGCTGCGCATGACCGAGGACCAACATCATGACCAAAAGCCCTAACGGAACCTGCTAAACTATTTTCTATGCACTACTGCCTCGCATAACGCAGGAAAGGGCAGGGGCAGGGAAGGGCAGAAATGAAGGTGAACGGGGCAGAAACACCAGTGAAGGAGGGAAGAATGCAGAAGGAGGAGGAGGAGGAGGAGAAGGAGGAGAAAGAAAGGTAATAAGAAGGAGAATGTGGGAGAAAAGAAGGGTGATGGTGGAAATCGTGAGGAGGGAATGGAAGGAAAGAAAATAATAAGGAGAAACAGAAGGGTAGGAGAGAGAGAGAGAGAGAGAGAGAGAGAGAGAGAGAGAGAGAGAGAGAGAGAGAGAGAGAGAGAGAGAGAGAGAGAGAGAGAGAGAGAGAGAGAGAGAGAGAGAGAGAGAGAACAGAAAAAGGTGAGTGAAAGGGAAAAGCGGAGAAAAAGAAGAAGAAAGAAGAGAGAAGAAAAAATGCAGCGGACAAGGACAACAGGAGGGGAAGGGGAAATGTATCGAAGGGAAACCATAAAGGGGGAAACTATGACAAGATGGGATGCAATGTAAACAAGAGTGATTAATGAAAACCAAAAAAAAAAAAAAGAAAAAAGGATTAATGGAAGGAACAAACGAAGGACAACAATAAACAACGTCAAAGAGAAATAAGATAAATGATGCAAGGAATATAGAGTGAAGGGAAGAGGAAGAGGGAAAAAGATAAAGGAAGGGATGGAAAAAAAAAGAGGGAAAACAAAACTCTCGTCGAAAAATGAGTAACGAGAAAAGGGGAAGAGGAAGAAAGGAGAGACATGGAACGAAATGGATAAAAGTGGAAGAAAGGTAGAGAAAGAGAAGTAAAAGAAAATATATAATAATTCGGGGACGTAACGAGAACACAGATGGCTTTTCAGATATTTAGA
Source organism: Scylla paramamosain (assembly GCF_035594125.1). NCBI lineage: Eukaryota > Metazoa > Arthropoda > Malacostraca > Decapoda > Portunidae > Scylla > Scylla paramamosain. Next base: position 18,568,735 of record NC_087178.1, read on the forward strand.
AAGCGTAACGAAGAAGGAAAGAAGGCGGGAAAAAAAAAAATCAAATAACAGCGCAAAGGTTAAGGAAAGTTCAACAGAAGAAAACGAAAAAGAGAGGAAAATGAGAGAAAAAGAGAAAAAGTGGGAGTACTCAACACGAATCGGAAAAAAAGAGTGAATAAATTAATGATTCACGAAAGAAATCTATAAATGTGGAAATTCAAGGTTTATTTATTTATCTATTTATTTATCTTATTTTTTTTTTTTTTTGAGGCAACAGTTATCAGTTTTCTTTTTTTTTCTTGTTTATTAGATTATTTAACCTTCGCTTCCTACATTTCTTCCTACATTTCGACTTCACTCACTGTGCAAACATTCTATTTCATTTTTCCTTCTGCAAACTTCCTTCATTTCACTCGATTCGCTTCATACTTCCCACATTTCTGTACCACCACCACCACCACCACCTATCACCACCACCATGTCCCTCCCCCTCCTCGTCCTCCTACTCCTCCTCCTCAAAGTCGTCGTCCTTCATCTCGTCCTCACACACCTGCCTCATTATCAACCTCACTCACCTGTCTATCAACTAGAAATTCTATATCATCTCCCCCCTTCCCCATCTCCCTCCCCACCTCCCATCCATCATTAACCTGAGAGAACCAAAGAATATTTCTGTAACATAAATATCCTTAGCTCAGGTCTGACGAGAGAGAGGAGAGAGAGAGAGAGAGAGAGAGGAGAGAGAGAGAGAGAGAGGAGAGAGAGAGAGAAGAGAGAGAGGAGAGAGAGAGAGAGAGAGAGGAGAGAGAGAGAGAGAGAGAGAGAGAGAGAGAGAGAGAGAGAGAGAGAGAGAGAGAGAGAGAGAGAGAGAGAGAGAGAGAACAAACATTCAATACACACAGATACACAAAATAGACAGAAAAAATAGGAAAAAAAGGAAAAACACACACATACGTACACAAACAAACAGACAGACAGACAGACAGACAGGTAGAAAAATCCAAGGAGGAAAAAGTTAAGCCCAATAAGCACCCATAGAAAACCCACTACCACAGCCACCAAGCCATACAAACCCACCCCTTTAAACTAACATGTCCCTCTTTAAAACTACCCCAGGTTAAACACCCCAACCGCACCACTACCCCTTCCCGCCCTCCCCCAGCAGCTCACCTCCCCCGGGCGCCCCTTGGAAGACTCATGAATATGCAAGCGGGTTATCCATCACTGGGGAATAACAAGGTATAACAGAAAACAGTTATCTCTGCAAGCTGGAGATGACAAGGGTGACACAAGTGGTGATGAAGGTGGAGGTGATGGAGGTGATGGAGGAGGGGAAGGAGGGTCTAGTGGAGATGAAAGTTGGGTGCTGATACCTCATTCTTCATCTCCTCCTCCTCTTCCTCCTCCTACTCCTCCTCCTTCTTCTTCTACTCCTCCTCCTCATCTTCCTCCTCCGCCGCCGCCACTGCTATTGCTACAGATAATAACAGTTTTACTCGTCTGCCACTCCTCTCACTCTTGCTCCGCCCTTCTCCCCGCCTCGTCCGGCCCCGCCCCGCCTCGCCCCAGGTTGACTTAGTACCCGTGGAGGGCGACGCAGGAGGCCTCGAGGAACAATATGGGGATGCCCTGGGGAATGCCTAAGAGAGAGGATGATTGGTACTAATAATTCTACAAGATAAATATTTCAGACGTGAGAGAGAGAGAGAGAGAGAGAAAGTACTACAAATAAATAACTTTCCACCATTACCCACGCTAAGATAAACACACCTAACCATCTAAAATGACGTCGTAGATTAGAATGGAAGGACAAAAGGAACGCACAGTGCACACACGCAAAAACACGCGAAAGCAACAATGAGGGAGACAAAAAAAGAGCTCCCGCTATAGAGACGCCTTAAAAACACAACCCGTGGGAGAACAAAGGAAGTGAAAGATGGCCACAAAACAGACACATAAAAATAGATAAACGGAATAAAAACCGTGTAAATTAATAGAAAGAAATAATACGGGCATACAAAAGCAGACCAGAGAGGAAGAGAAGACGAGACAAAAAAAAAAAAAAAAGGGGGAAAAGAAAATCACACGAGAACAGTAAAGGAGTACAAAGGATTACCTCTGAGCAGCAGGTAACAGGTGACCAAGTGATCCGTAACGAGGTTATCTCTTCGGGGGAAAAGGTAAAGTGATAATAATTTACTCCATTTTTTCAAACCTACCTTATAACTGGACAGGGACTCACCTATTTGCTTAGCAGGGATTTAACCTTGAGGCTTATCAGCGTGTAATAAGGGACCCGGTAGCACTCGCGGCCCTTAAGGGGAGAGCAGGGGAAGGGCGCGGCAGTGTGGGTGTGGGTGTGATTGGACCGCCGGTTGCTTATGGGCTTTGTGAAAACTGGTGTTATTTATTGTATAGAGTTAGTGTGTGGCCTGAGGGAGTTAGGGATGTGTGTGTGTGTGTGTGTGTGTGTGTGTGTGTGTGTGTGTGTGTGTGTGTGTGTGTGTGTGTGTGTGTGTGTGTGTGTGTGTGTGTGTGTGTGTGTGTGTGTGTGTGTGTGTGTGTGTGTGTGTGTGTGTGTGTGTGTGTGTGTGTGTGTGTGTGTGTGTGTGTGTTCTTTATGGTTTATTAAAAAGTGTGTGGGTTTATGGCGTTCTATAGATTGTGGTGCTTTATGGCAGAATGATGCTTCACCGCTGCCCTGGCCTTGTTTATGTGTCACGGGAGGGCAAGGAGGCGTGATTCATTTCCCCAGGTGTGGACGCATTTCCCTTTGATGTAATGCAGGTATATAATAGCTACCAAATTCTTCTGTTATTTACTAATCAATTACTACATAAAGTCTAGAGAAAATACATTGATTTTTTTTTTCTTGAGTGGCTGGGTAGGGAAACTATGGGATTGTTTTCCTTTCACCTTTATAAGAGCTTAGTTAAATTCTTCCACAAGTTTCAAATTCTTGTTATTTACTCACTCAATTACTACAAAAAGTCTAGAGAAAATACATCAGTTTTTTTTGTTTTTATACATGTATTTTTTTAGGTTAGGTAGGGGAAACTATCCGATTATTATTATTTTTTTTCTTTTTACCTTTAAGAGCTTGTTTAAACCTTCCACTGGCAATTAGCACATCCTTCCTTAGTCACACCACTCTCAAACAACTACCCAACAGCAGCCTCCAAACACTGCACAGGCTAACCATTCACACACCTATTCTTTCACTCCTCTCTTCTTGCTAATAGCGCCTGTAAAGATACTGTGCAGAGTTTTTAGTGCTGAGAATTGTTGCATATCCCTTTATTTCTCTCCCTGATCCTCCTCCCGCTAATGTGTTCGTACAAGCAAGAAGAGAAGAAAAAACAACATTGAAAACTACATAATCTGAAGCTATGCAGTGGAAGAGGAAAGGACAATAGGAATATATATAAAAAAAAAAATAAATAAATAAATAAAAGCTCGCTAAATTGCCAATCCATGAAAAAGAATGTATTGAATATGTGTTGTTTATGGGAATGCACACCACTGACTTATGACACACGGTGATTTGAAACTCTGATATCGCACATTCACTCTTCTAAAAGCCACTTGTATACTCTATGCTTTCTGGTAAACTCTGGAACTCCTTGCCTGCTTCTGTGTTTCCTCCTTGTGACTCGACTCTTTCATTAGGGAGGTTTCAAGACACTTATCCTCCAATTTTCGACGACTCCTTCTGACCTCGCTTTTGGGAACTGGCATTCAAGTGGGCCTTTTTTTTTTTTTTTGTTACCCTTGGGCAGTGTCACTATTACGTAAGAAAATATTGTGTTCTTCATCCTCCAAGCGTTGAGTCTCCTGAAATCCTCCTGTTTTGTGCTACATATATCCAGGAAGAAGCAGGAAAGCAAACAAAAAAGAAAGCCAATAAACAGAAAGACGAGGCACTGGAAGGAAGAGGGGATCAAAACTAATAAAAAAAAAGGTGAAAACAAATGGAAGAAATATATGAGTATAATAAAAGCCAAAGAGGAAGGAATAAAGCCTGAAAACAAATGTGAAATAAAGAAAAATAACGAAGTACGTGGAATGGAATGGAGAGGAGAGAAAAACAAAACTACGGAAAAAAGATAAAAATAAATGGAAGGCGCGAACATAGTGACGAGGAAGAGGGACGGAATAAAGCAAGAAACACGAACATAAAATAAAGCAAAAACAAAGAGTGGAGAAATAATTGGAACAAGGAGAACAAATATATAAAAAAAAAAAATAGAGGAAAACAAAAGAAAGAAAGGTAAAAGTATGATGTCAGTAAAAGAATGGAATAAATGAAAAAGATAGAAAATAAAAAAAAAGAATAAAAAGGGTTAATCATTCAATCACATAAGAAAATAAGGCAAAAGAAAAACGATGAAAATAACAAAATAAAAAAAAAACATGTAGACTGACTGACGAAAAGGGAAGAGATAAAGTGAAAAAAGTGAGATAAAAAAAAAAAAGATGTACATTTAAATCAGAGAAGAAAATGAAACAAAAGAAAAAAAAAACGATGAAAACAAGAAAACCAAAACATGTAAACTAAAGAAAAATAATGAAATAAAATGATAAAAACGGAGGAAAAGAAAAACAAGATATGTACATTTCAATCAAAGAAGAAAATGAAGCAAAAAAAGAAAAAAAAAGATACAAACAAGATAATCAAAACATGAAGACTAACAAAAAGGGATGAAATAATGTGAAAAAAAGGAGATGAAAAAGCAGCAAGGGGTCATTAAGCCCCATAAGGAGTGCAAGCCAATCAACACCGGTGCGAAGAACTTCCGGGACTCGAACCACGAAACGCAGACACCTGGGGCGGATGTTTAAGCAAGAGAACCATGCACTTCGACAGAACGGCGCGGTAATCACTCCCTTGTGGCGCCGGTACTGAAGAAAACGAAGGGGGCAGAAAACTAAGAAAAAAATAACTTGCCAGAAAAGAAAACGTACAAAAAAGAGGCATTGGTGGACTATATTAATTCCAGCAACGTCTTGAAATGTCATTAAAGGGAGAAAGGGAAGGTTGCACGCAGATGAGACGTGGCAACACTGGGAAAAAGGGTTCACCTCTCACAATCAACGACGTGTGTGGGCCAAGGAGAGGCAAAGGACGCAACCCTCACTCTCCCTAACCCCGCCTCTCCCTCACCCTTACCCTCCCCTTCAGTAAGACCCATAATACCACCCCCTCTCCCCACTCCCCATTGCGCCCCACCACCTCCTTCCTCCCCACAAATTTCCGGAAAACTCATAATTTGGCTCTAAATAGCACGTGAGTCTCGGCCATTTAGTACAGACGACCACAGGTAAGAGCGGCGCAGGTAGGATGATACGATTCAGGTATGGCAGTGACGCCACGACGAACAGGTGTGTGCCTCCCGGTGGTGGTGGTGGTGGTGGTGGGTGTTGCGGTAAAGGAAGGAATTAAAAACAGAGAGAGAAAAAAAAAAGAGAAAGAATTGGAAGAAGCAAGTGAAAGAGAAATGAGTTTGTAAATTGCGGATGTGGTGGAATAGATATATGTATGCGTGAGAGAGAGAGAGAGAGAGAGAGAGAGAGAGAGAGAGAGAGAGAGAGAGAGAGAGAGAGAGAGAGAGAGAGAGAGAGAGAGAGAGAGCAAACACAGGCTCAATTATCACTACCAAGTCTGCCTTTTATCTGAGCAAACAACAGTCATTTTGCCACAGTCAGCTACAAGAAGGGAGGAGGAGGAGGAGGAGGAGGAGGAGGAGGAGGAGGAGGAGGAGGAGGAGGAAGAGGAAGAGGAGGAGGAGTGGTAGGCAAGAGAAGGCTGTGGAGGAAGAAGGAGGTGAGGCTGGAGAAGAGGCGTGTGTATTAGTGTGGAGTGGGATGTGGAGAGGACGTGGAAGAGAGTGGGCAAGGGAGTGTGTACTTGTGGAAGGAGCAGGTGGAGGAGGTGGAAGAGTGGATATTTTACACCTCCAAATGTGGATGTGTGGATGATTATATGCACCACAGCCATTAGCTGAGAGATGGGAATTAAGGTGTGTGTGTGTGTGTGTGTGTGTGTGTGTGTGTGTGTGTGTGTGTGTGTGTGTGTGTGTGTGTGTGTGTGTGTGTGTGTGTGTGTGTGTGTGTGTGTTTGTGTGTGTGTGTTTTAGCAAGTTTTATAGGCAGTTTATCGGGATACTAGTCTTATCATAACACACACACACACACACACACACACACACACACACACACACACACACACACACACACACACACACACATACAGGAAGCCTTGCCAACACCTCACCACCTCAGGCAACACAAAAACCTTTACACAAGTCAATGGTACTTTCATCACATTCGCTTTCCATCATCACCATCACTGTAATAATCATCATCACTAACACCATCATCATTAACATCATCATCATCATCATCATCTTCCCTCTCACTCTCCCTTTTGGTGCTGAGCTCTGCAGATTAACTTATTATCTTATCTGTGATGCATCTTCTTCATCTGGATGCCGCCCTCTACTCCAGCCAACATATATCCATCCACACCTTTCCCTCCCCCTCCACCCCTGACCCTCATCACCATGGTAACACACTCCTCGCCTTTATTATTTTTTCTCTACCCTTGCAATCTATTTTTCCTCCTTGCCCGGCGGGATGGAGGCGGCGCGTCAGCCGGGATGCTGCAGCGGGACAAGACAGCAAACCCGCCGCCGCTGTCCCGCCTCCCGCGATGTGTCCCCACCTGCTCCTGCACCCCATTCCTTACACAGTGAAGCGGGAGACACTCATCCGCTCGTTAACCACTGAAAATCCGATAATCACCCTAATCGACGCAACACCCGCGACCAGACACCCAAGGGACAGGCGAGGCGTTGCGAGGCGAGGCGCTCCTGACTGCTTTGACAGGAGGAGGGAAGGATAGGGTAGGAGGAGGCTGACGTTCTGGCCTAAGCCGCAACTGCCAATAAAGTTGAACCGCATCCCTCAGCGGGCGCCTCGTAAAGCATAGACTAACTCCAGGCTGACCGAGTGCTCCCCGTGTCTCCGCCTCTGGATTCGAGCCGAAATAGTCCCCCTTGCCGTAATATACAGCGGGTGTGGGTCGGCTCGGCAGTGAGGTTACTATTTGGGGGCATAAATCCCTGAGCGCTGCGATGGCCGGTCTGATATTGGGCGCCGCGACTGTGTTTATCCATCGTTGTGGTCTGTGTCGGCCAGCCCATTAAGTCTCCACACACACAACGCGCCGCTCCCAGGCTTCGCTCAGCCCGGCCAGCACCGAGGCCAGGCTGAGACGAGGCTGACGGCGGAGGGGAGAGTAATGGAGTGTTTAAATGAGGGTGGTTTGAGGGTGTGGTTAAGGGGAGTTTTGTGCCTGTGGGAGGAGCAGTTACACACTCTCGCGCTGCTTAGGAAAGGGAGGGAAGGGAAGGAAGGGAGGAAGATCTGTTATCGAGAAAGACCGACACGTCCGAAGGGCAGAGAGACGCGTGTTGCGCCCCGCTCACCTCACTCCCGCCGCCTCAATGACTCAATTTCTAGGAAGCTCAGAATAATGTGAGGCTCAACGCTCAGGCTCAAGGAGGAGGAGCAGGAGGAGGAGCGAGGGGAGAGGAGGAGCAGACCGGGGATAAAAGGAGGATTAGGAGGAGTTGTTATTGTGATAATGGCGGTCATGGTGATGGTTAAATACACAGGGATAAAGAGATCAGGTAAATGTTGATAACCTCTTTGTGGTGGTGGTGGGGGTGGTGGTGGTGGTGGTGGTGGTGATGGTGATGGTGATGGTGGTGGCGGTGGTGGTGGTAAGTAAGAAGAGCAGACTGATGAAGATGATGATGATGATGATGATGATGGTGATGGTGATGATGACGATGATGAAGCTGATGAAGAATGGCAGAGCAAACCCTTAGACTTCCCATCGCGTCTCCTCAAGTATTGTGTCCATCCTCTTCGTTCATACCCTATTTTTTTTCATATTACGCCTTCTATTAAAAAAAAAAAACATTCAAAATACACTAAAAGCACATAAAGAAACCACACACACACACACACACACATACACACACACACACACACACACACACACACACACACACACACACACACACACACACACACACACACAGATAGATTCACTGATTATCTTTGCGGAGATCAGTATAGTATAATAATAATCGATGAAAATATACCATAACAGCAATTTTCTTTTACTTTTGTGGATAAAAGATGAAAAAAACACTTTTGACCACACATTTTCTGCCCACATGTGTGTGTGTGTGTGTGTGTGTGTGTGTGTGAACTACAAAGACGAGCCAAGGTCACCCTCCTACAGCTTTAAGAATACTCCTTCAGGTTACAAAAGTTCCGAAGTATTTTCTTATCCCTGAATAATCATCACAGGTGAGCGGCGCGGCGTGGCGGGCGGCGTCCCTCACCTGAGCGACGCGAAACGTTAATTAATCACCGTGATCAGTCTCGCCGCCTCGTGCCTTCCCCCTCCCCCTCTCCTACTCCCACCACCACCACCACCACCACCCTGACTGGTCACCTCCGTCAGGCACCATCACCATCACCATCGCCATTGTCTCTGCCAGTCACTGTTTCTACTGCTATCTTCACCATGATCTTCACTATCATTATTTTCGTTACTTCCATCATCACTATCACTTTTACCTGTACCTGTGTTACGATCACCGTTTCTGCCGCTATCACCAGCATAACCATCACTAGCATCACTGTATATCAATTTTCGCTGACACTGCCATCATCACCATCTCTACCATCACCGTTGTTACCTTTACGACAGCCACCGTCACTACCACCATCACCACCACCATTCTTTATCAATTTTCGCCGCCACTGCTGCTATCACCATCACCACACCATCTCCCATCACCAGTGTCACCATTACTACCCCAACTGTCATCACCATCACCATCCCACTCACCACCCAGTTGAACCATCAGCAAACACAAACAAAAACTCAATTAAAGAAAATAAAGAAGTAAAAAAAAAAAGAGAATAAAAATGAACTGAAATTACTCTCATGCTAAGGTAAATTGAATCGGACTCATCATCATCATCAATCACGCCATCGGCCGGGCCCAGGTGTGCGCTACGCCGGCCAGGTAACTAACTAAAGCGAATGCATTAAACTCAACATAAAAAAAAAAAAAGGAGATGGAAAAATGTTTAGCCAAGATCAGTCTATTGCAGCCATTACCCGGGAAGGCAAACAGTACCCGGGGCAATATTTAATTAAGCCGCACTACACTTACGCGAATTAAACTCATCTCTGCAAATGCGGCAAAATGAACATAGTGAGTCACGGCATTAGCGTAAACTGCAAACCGTGAGAGGAATTAACAATATATTAACCAGGTATTGTTAACAGAGACACGATGATGTACTTCGAACGATACCTCACACAGCACCACACGTCCCTAAATTAAACGCATCTCTATATAAGCAAAATCAATACAAGGCTCTAATATAACTCAGAAAATACATGTTAAAAAAAAAAAGAGACCATCGTACATTTAAATCTTTCCGCTTCATAGGACGTAAGGCGAAAGTATTGCAACATTTATGGATAATATATACAAACACTATTATTTTCCCCCCCATAAGCTGAGACAAGACTCGTACCAACTGTCATAATAAGAAAGTGCTCGCCCCTAACCCCTATTCTTCCTCGCTATTACGTTAGGGCAGAATTAATATCACCTCCTAGTTTAGTTCTTGTTCTTTCGTATAGCCTCCCATAAGCAGCGTTGGCCAGGTGCATAGAAAACGTACTCTGGGCTCCACATCCTTTACAAGAAACTTACTAAAGGACACATAAATCCCTCCCTACTGTGACATAGACTGACTCTGGGATGTCGCTTTTTGTCATATTTATTACTCTCTCTCTCTCTCTCTCTCTCTCTCTCTCTCTCTCTCTCTCTCTCTCTCTCTCTCTCTCTCTCTCTCTCTCTCTCTCTCTCTCTCTCTCTTGTCGCTATACTCTTCAACTCACTCCGTAAAAAGAAGCAAATCCAGCACTAATGAGACACTATTAATGCAACATCATATTAAAACTCACTCATTCCTTCACTTTTCATCGCCACGCTAGGGATTCTTCACCTCCTGCCACGGTTAAGTCACACGGGGAGGAGCAGTGAGTGCTTTACGCCTTTGAGTCTCTCCATGAATGCTGGTGTGGCCTTTGCATCTCCACCGGGACATGACAAATACAACACTACCTTAGGAACGAGTCTACACATATTCCTCTTCTTTTTTTTTTTTTTCTATTGTTTTAAGATGTTATTGGTAATTTTTTTTGCTGTGTTTTATGGTGTTTTAGTGTTTTTTTTACTTTATTTTCAATTTTTTTTTTTTGCACTTTATTTTATAGTGAGTGTTCTTAGTTCTTATTTCATTGTGATTTTATTCTTTATTATTCTCTAATGATACTTGAATATAAAAACCAATTTGGACATATTATACTTCACTCGTACACGCTCCCATCACCACCACTACAAATATGAGGCTCATCACGTTGCCAAGCTGTACACTCACCACCTAATGCAATACTCGTTCTATACCTCGTTTCATCACTCTCAAATTATCTTTCACTCTCCTTCACAGCCACCATTGTGTAACAGCACCTCCATTATACCATCAAGAAGAACTGGTCTACAACATGAGAACATAAAAATAAATAAGAAATCACAAGAATCCAGCAGGCCTACACGTGGCAGTCCTCCTCATTCTTATCAATTAACTTGTCTAGTCTTTCAAAGTTCATTATCGACTCTGCCCTAACAACCTGATTACCAAGTGTACTCCATCCATCTATCACTTTATTTAATATCTAACTTCCTCCGTCCTTACACCAGTTCTTTATCAAGTTTTAACCCGTTACTTGCTGTCGTATGCTGATTAACACCCCTAAGGATCCTGCATACATCTGCCTTTCTGTATCCCTTACACCACCATCACTTTCCTTCTCAATACCCGTCTGCTCTGCACGTCCACACTCATCACTACTGCTCTAATAAAAATACT
>NC_087178.1:18584750-18587250 GCF_035594125.1 Scylla paramamosain
AGAACAACAACAACAACAACAAAAACAAAAACAAAAACAACAACAAAAAAACAACAACAACAACAAAAACAACAACAACAAAAACAACACAAACAACAACAACAACAACACGAGAAGGAAAAGGAGAAACAGAACACACACACACACACACACACACACACACACACACACACACACACACATCTCCGCGCCATCACCCACCAATATATTACTGAATGGAATTTCGCACAGAAACTCAGAATATATTTTTGGTCAAATGTCTCGCCGTGCATTATTTATTTGTTTACCGCGCCGTGGCACAGATATAATGGTAATAATAAATCGGTCTGCCACATACGGCGCTGAGGGAGGATGACGAAGAGTAGGGCAGGGTGAAGGATTGAGGGAGGAGTGAGGGAGAGAGTGACGAAGTGAGAGAGGAGAGAGAGAGAGAGAGAGAGAGAGAGAGAGAGAGAGAGAGAGAGAGAGAGAGAGAGAGAGAGAGAGAGAGAGAGAGAGAAATAGGAAATTCCTTGTATTCATAAAGTTGTGAAGTCCTGAGTCAATCCCCCCCTCTCTCTCTCTCTCTCTCTCTCTCTCTCTCTCTCTCTCTCCCTCTCTCTCTCTCTCTCTCTCTCTCTCTCTCTCTTGCTTTACCAGTGGCCTTGGGGACTCTCGCTACTCATCGGTAATTAAGTCACACCTCCCCTTACCTGCTGTCTCGTGGCCCCAGACAGGTACACAGGTTCACACAGGTACGCACGCCACCTGCCGGCTTCCCCTCACTGCTCACCTGCAAAAAAAAGGTGAAAAATTGCATGAAACTGTCTCACTTTATTTATTACTTATGATTTCTACTTTTTAAAGAATTGATTCCTCATTCTTCAATTTGTCTCCCTCCTCCTCTTCCTCCTCCTCCTCCTCCTCCTCCTCCTCCTCCTCCTCCTCCTCCTCCTCCTCCTCCTCCTCCTCCTCCTCCTCCTCCTCTTTCTCCTTCTCCACCTGACGCGTATTAAGACATATCCGGCTGAGAGAAGGAGAGGAGGAGAGGGGGAATGGGGAGATGATCAGTGGGGAGAGAAGACGGGGTGGAATGGTGAGGGGGAAGGGAAGGTGAGGACAGGCAAAGAGGCATGGCAGAGGAAGTGGGAGAGCGATGATGACAGAGGTAGAGGGAGAGGAGGTGGGGAAAGGACAAGGAGAGAGGAGGGAAGAGGTGGAAAATAAAAGAAGAAACAGAATGAGAAAAAGAGGGGAGGATAAATGTAGAAGTAAGACAGAGAAAGGAATAAAGGAAAGAAAAGGGAGAAACACGAAGGAATAAAGGAGAAAGATAGAGAGAAAAGACAAACAGAAGAAAGAGAACATAGGAAAAAGAAGAAGGGAGGGCGAGGAAAAAGTGGGATGACTAAATGTGGAAGGGAGGAGAGGGAAGGTGGAGGGAGAGGAAAGACTGGGGTATGGAGAGGAGGTAGAGGGACAGGGAAGGGGGTTTAGATAGGATAAAGAGGAATGGGGAGGAAGGAGAGGGGGAGGAAGAGGAGGTAGAGGAAGGGGAATGACGTGGGTAAGAAGAGGAGGTATAGAGGGATAGAGAAGGGGGGGTTAGGTGGGTGGCAGGGGAGGGGAAAGGAGAGGAGGTGGGAGTAGGAGGAGGGAAGGGGAAGAAAGGGGAGGGGTAGGTAGAGGAGGGGGAGGAAGGGGTTAAGGTGTGGCACGGCAGGTGAGAGGCGTGTGTGGGACGGAAGCTGCCTCATGGGGCGAGGACCACCCACCCGCAGACGCGCGCGCCTACACACACACACACACACACACACACACACACACACACACACACATAGACAAGTAGTAGTAGTAGTAGTAGTAGTAGTTGCAGTAGTAGCAGTAGTAGTAGTAGTAGTAGTAGTAGTAGTAGTAGTAGTAGTAGTAGTAGTAGTAGTAGTAGTAGTAGTAGTAGTAGTAGCTTTTGTTATTGCTGTATATACGTACTACAGTTTATTATTATATTATTATTATTATTATTATTATTATTATTATTATTATTATTGCTGCTGCTGCCCCTGTTGTTGTTGTTGCTGCAATTGCTGCTACTACTACTACTACTACTACTACTACTACTACTACTACTACTACTACCACTATTACTACACCACTGATACAGCAACAACAACAACAAAAAAAACTTTCCACTCACATAGTAAGGACGAAAAAAAAATGTCATCTAACACCACTACCACCACCACCACCACCACCATCACCACCACCAGTCGCTTCCCTGTCGACCACAAACGAGGCGAAGGCTGTAAAAATATATGTTCTTGATTACACAGTGTGGCCGTCCCTTCAGACACACGCAGCCCATCTCGCCGCCAAGCCAGACCAGTGATAAGGCGGGAATATTGCAGCCGTGTGTGTCAGCGAATGTAACCAGGTGTGAGTGAGCAGGTAATGCAGGTAAGACATCTAATTAGGAGGGAGAATGAGGACCCAGGTGCTGTATATAAAAAAGTTAGAGGAGGAC
>NC_087178.1:18597250-18622250 GCF_035594125.1 Scylla paramamosain
ATTTACAACAACTCTGACAAAAAAAGAAAAAAATCCACATCACTGAAAAAAAAAAAAAAAAACATTAAAATAAAACAAAACACCCTATCTATAGTTTCAAGCAGCTCGATAAACAAACACAAGGCGACACCAAGCATTTTTTTTTTCTCAGCTACCTAGAAATTCTCAGATTCACATTAATTCAGAACTACAACCACGAGAACGCCAAGCAAAAATAAAACGCCCCACATGTCAACTGAACTAGCTCGATAAACCCACACAGGACAACAGCAAGATTTTTTTTTTTCCCCAGTTACCGAAAAATTCTCGGATTCACACAAAAAAAAAGGAAGAAAACATGAACTAAGAGCACATCAAATACAAAACAAAACCCAACATAAGACAACACCAAGAATTTTACTTTACAAATTACCTAAAAAAAATTCCCGGATTCAAAAAAAAAAAAAAAAACTGACATAACTAAAACCACATTAAAAAAATAAATAAATAAAACTCCCCATATATCAACTTAAGTAGCTCGATAAACCCACACTAGATAACAATAAGCAATCTTTCGGTTCCCAACAAGTGATCGACCTCACCTATAAACCCAGCGGGTCACCTCGGGCGCCCTCCCACCCCCGTGACACCTGCTGCTTCACCTGTCCACCTTTGAAGAGAAAAAATCCTCCGACAAACACTTAATTTAGGGAGAAAAATGACCTGCCCGTCCCCGCCCCCTCCTGCTGTGACCCTATTTGTCAGGGGGGGCAGGGGGAGTGTGAGGATGGACTGGGGAGGGGGGTGTAGGGGTCACTTGGGTCATCCGGACACTGCCCACGCCCACAAGGAAGGGGTGAAGGGAGGGGGAAGGAGAGAGGAGGGAGAATGGGAGGAACTTAAAGGGAAGGGAGGAAGGGGATGTGGAGTAACAGAAATTAAAATCAGTGTTATTATTGCTCTTAATGTTCTCTTTTCCCTCCTCTTGTTCCTCTTTCTTCTTCCTCTTTATTCTTATTTATATTCTTCTTATCCTTATTCATCAAAAACAACGATGCCAATACGGGGTTTCAATTACAAAAGAACTATAGTGAAAATCCATGTGTGTGTGTGTGTGTGTGTGTGTGTGTGTGTGTGTGTGTGTGTGTGTGTGTGTGTGTGTGTGTGTCTGTGTGTGTGTGTGTGTGTGTGTGTGTGTGTGTGTGTGTGTGTGTGTGTGTGTGTGTGTGTGTGTGTGTGTGTGTGTGTGTGTGTGTGTGTGTGTGTGTGTGTGTGTGTGTGTGCGTGGGTACTCGTATGATCCGTCTGAAGTTGTCGTCCAAATGAAAACATCGACTAAGAGTAGATAACTTCCCATCCTGCCGAGTTGGGAGCATTAAGGAGAGGGAGGAGGGGGGGAGGGAAAAGGGAGAGGTCGAGAAAAGAGGCAGAGAGGGACTGGAGGTACGGAGGGAAAAGGAATGGAAAGGACCACGAAGGGAGAAAGAAACAGAAATTAAAAAAAGATGGAAAGAGAAAGGACTTAAGAATGGGAGACGATGGTGAGAAGGGAAAAGGAAGATAAGAAAAGGAGAGTGGAGGGAATAAAGAGAGGGAGAAGTAGTGGAGGGAATATGAGGGAGGGTGGGTCTTCCTTGGGTACGAGATGTTAAGTAGAGGGAACGAAGATAGGACGGTGAACGAAGAAAGGTGAGCAGGTAAGACAGGTGAGATGATGAGGGGGTGTTTAATAAAGTATGATTTGTTTCCTTTATTTGCACAGGTGAGTGAATATGTCAGCGAGTTTGTTACCTGTATGTCTACTTGTACTGGGCAACTCTTCCGGGTTTTTTTTTTTTTTCATGGTCTTTCTTTTTCTCTCTCTCTTTTTTTAAGTTTGTCAATTAATTTTACGTCTTTTCATTTTTTTTTCTTTTTTTTTGCGAGTGTGTTTGTTTATTACTTGTATGTTTGCTTGTACTGTGCAACTTCGGGTTTTTATCATATTGTCTTTCTTTTTTTCCTTTCTCTGTCTTTTTTTGTTTTTTTATTTATCAATTAATTTCACGTCTTTTCATTTTTTTTCGTGTTTTCTTCTCACTTTTGCATTTTTTTTCAGTTTCTATACTTATTCATTTTCCTTTTTCTTTAATGCATTCCTTTTTTTTTTACGTCTTTCCTGTACATTCGTCTAAATTAATAGTGTCTTTCTCCCTCTCTATCTTTATCTTTATTTACCTATTAGTCAATTTTCCTTTTTCGCATATCTTCGTTTCTCTGTTTTGTTACACCCTTGTATTTATGTAAACCAGTGTTACTTTCTTCCTACTTTTTTTTCAGTGTTAGTTGGAATATTAATTTTCATCTGTTTTATCTTTTCATTTTCTAGACCTCTTTGTTATAAATTACCTACATCTTTACTTACAAATTTATCTGAACCTTTTATTTCACTAACACATTTCCAACCTGCTTGTTTCTCCACCTGTTTGTCAAGCATTTGTCTCCCTGATGTGGCTGCATGTTCGTCTGTACTTCTATTTTTCCCTTCCACTTCACCTTTCCTTATCTCTTCGTTTCTCCGCCTCTTTGTTATGCGTTTGTCTACATTGAGTGCCTGCGTGTCTGTCTGTGTGCGCGTCTGATTGCCTTCCTGTCTAATGAATCCCCGTCTTAACTGGTCGCGGGTCACTGCTCACCCTGGCGGCGTTTGGGGTTACGGTATTGACTCAACTCCGCCTCAAAGGTTTGGTTCTTTTTAAATACGCAACTGTGAATATGACTTGCCTTGAGAATGTTGTGTGTTTTTTCCTTGATTTCAGTGATTTTTGTATAGGTTATTCTGGATTCATTGTTGTTATTATTATTATTATCATTATTATTATTATTATTACTATTGTTAATATCATCATTGCTAAATTATCAATGTTTTTTTTCTATTATTACTATAACCATCATCATAATAATCACAGCATAACAGTAGTAGTAGTAGTAGTAATAGTAGTAGTAGTAGTAGTAGTAGTAGTAGTGTAGTAGTAGTAGTAGTAGTAGTAGTAGTAGTAGTAGTAGTAGTAGTAGTAGTAGTAGTAGTAGTAGTAGTAGTAGTAGTAGTAGTAGTAGTAGTAGTAGTAACACTTATTACTTTTATCATTATTACCAACATCACCGTTATCATTAGGTCAACAGCTAGATATTTTAAACACCTCATAAATCTCTCTCTCTCTCTCTCTCTCTCTCTCTCTCTCTCTCTCTCTCTCTCTCTCTCTCTCTCTCTCTCTCTCTCTCTCTCTCTCTCTCTCTCTCCCCCTCTCTCAGCTTTCTCTCCCCCAAAGATGGCGTGAGCATGACTTCTCTCGATGGGGATTAACCCTCCTCCCCCCTCCCCACTGCCCATCGCCCCACGCCCCCTCCGCCCCCCGCTGAGGAGATGAATATGCATCACGTAGATGAGACCTGAGAGAGGGAGGAATGGGGGAGGGAGAGAAGAGGAGAGAGTAGGGAGAAGGAGAGATGAGATGAAGAAAACGACGGATTAATTGACAAGTAGGCTTATTTGTCTCCCTATGTGTGTGTGTGTGTGTGTGTGTGTGTGTGTGTGTGTGTGTGTGTGCATGATTAACGGGCAGCAGTAAAAGTGAAGAAGTTGTCCATTGTGTGCATTAAATTATGTCCCTCCACCATCAATATTTATTAGGCGTCATTAAGATAACTTACGAGGAACACTTCGATACCGCAGTGTGAACCTTGATTTATCGCCTTGAATTCAATACTGGGCATAAATATTCAGTGATTCGCCTTGCATTACGTATTATTGCTATTATCATGATTATTATTATTTCTGTTTTTATTATCACTGGTATTGTTGATGTTATTATTACTACTACTATTATTATGATTGTTATTCCCATTATTGTCAGTATTATTTTTGTTATTATTATTATTAGTAGTAATAGTATTATATTTATCATTATTATTATTATTATGACTGCCATAAGATGAACAAGAACAGGAACAAGAAGAATAAGATGAAGAAAAACAAAAACAGGAAGAATAACAGCAAGAACAACAATAATAACAACAACAACAACAACAACTACTACTACTACTACTACTACTACTACTACGAGTACTGATGCTGCTGCTGCTGCTGCTGCCCCCATTACTACCACCACTGATAAATAGATTAATAAATAAATAATGGTAAACGATCTTATATTCAAGTCACAAAAAAGCCAAATTTTCTACATCCACCCACTAACACACACACACACACACACACACACACACACACACACACCACCACCACCACCACCACCACCACCACCTCAAATTCGTTCTCAAGCAGCATCTAAAACAATTTTCTTTTTATCACATTTACAAGTGATGCTCTTTTAGTGGAGCGTCGGGCCTGTCTTTATCTTCCCAAACCTGCCCCTGAAGGAAACCAGACTGGCTCACTCCCGCAGCTCCTTCAGAAGTGATCCTTGGAGTCCTCGAGCCACACACTAGTATTCCCCAAGGGCACGCAGGTTTTTTTTTTCTTTTCTATTATTTTATTTTAGACAGGAATGTGCCAAGGTCGATTAAGTGTATGTGTAGTCGTGGGATGCGATGTGGATGGGAGCACGGGTGGTATATACATGAGTGGTGTGCATAGGTGCTGTGTATGAGCGTGGTCTGTGTGTATGGGTGGTGTAGGGATTCAAGGCAAGACTGTATATCTACCAGTGACTATTCATTAAGGTATTCATCTGTGCATGTGCAGCAGTGGGAGATACAAAATAAGCCGTGGGTGGTGTGCATGGGAGGCGTGCATGGGTGATACAAGGACTCATGGCACAGCTGTGTACCCATCAGCGTGTCCATTAGTGCATGTGTATCTGTGGGAGATATGAAAGAGGCGTGTGTGATGTGCATGGGAGGCGTGAATGGGAGGCGCGCAGGGGTGGTGTGGGGACTCCTGGCTCAACTGTGTATCAATCAGTCTAACTCGCGTCCCCTGACCCAGTAAGGGCGGCGGCACCCTCAGGATTAATGTCCCAGCACGTTCATCTGGCCGGGGTGTGAGTGTGAGCGAGCCCCGACCAGCGAGCAGCGAGCGCAGGCCGCGAGAGAGGCGAAGTGCCCGGCTGGTGGGAACAACGCTGGCAGAAGTACAAGATTCATCGTTGGCAACCATTACGAGTCGCATTACTCGCCATATTGCCAACCAATCAAGCGGTCATCACGCAGCATCATTTAACGTGATGACCATGCTGCACATCATAAGCTGAAGGGTTTGCAACGGTGATTTTCGCAACTACTTATTTACATGACTAAAAGCAGGACTGACGCTTGAATAAAAGACCATCGCTTGGGACTGCGATAAAAGAAATTTGTTTTAGATGCTGCATGAAAACGCATTTGAGTTGTAGTACATACGTGTGTGTGTGTGTGTGTGTGTGTGTGTGTGTGTGAGGGGAGCAAGGGCCCGTACAGACGTAGATGGAGGAGGCAGATAGGGAAGATAATGGCAACGCTAAGGGCGACGAGGGAACACCATCCTTGCTGATAAAGAGAGATGGCGACCCTCCCTCGACAAAACCCGGGATGGAGGGAGGGAGAGGGGAAGGAGGGAGAAGGAGGGACGATGGAAGAGAGAAGGAAGTAGAGGGTCAAAGAACGATGGGAGTGACGGAACAAGTGAGGGGAGGAACATCATGGCAGAGATGGAATAAGGAAGAAAAATATAGATAAAATAGAGGAAGAGAAAAAAGTGAAGAGGAAACAGGGGTAGAAAACGAAAGAGGGAAATAAGACAGGAGAGAAAATATAACATATGGAGGAAGGAGGAGAAAGAGAGAAGACGGAAGAAAAAAAAATAGACACAAATGAAGGAATGAAAACAGAAGATATGGAGAAAAAAAAAACGAAAGAAGACGGAGAGAAAAAAAAATAAACACAAATGAAGAAAAAGACAAATTTCACTCTTCTCATCACTAAATCATCAAATCAAACCTTCATATACAACCAACAAACTAACATACTTCTTAGTCCCATCTTATCCTTTAACTGGAGAGAGGCAAGAAGTCAAGAGCTGATGAGAAATGGGAGTGATGGGCGTGGGTGCTGGGAGAGGAGCTTCGGAAGACTGGCCGTGCATGGTGAGTGAGAGCGATTAGCCTAAGGAGAAGGGGCGTGTGTGCTGTAGGTGTGGAGGTGTGCGAGGACGCGGGAGGGCGGGGAAACAAATGAGGAGGCGAAAGGAGGAAAAATAAAAGGCTTGTAGAAGTAAGGAGAATAATGTTGGATTGTAAAGATAAGAAAAACAAAGTAGTGGAGATTATTTGTGGGGAATAAGGAAAGGGAGGAAAATAGTAAGAAAAAGAAAGGTTCTCTAAAAAAATGAAAGTATGCAAAATAAGAAAGAAAGGAAAAAAATGTAAAAATGGAAGCTATACCAGCGTGTGATGTACGAGAAAAATAAATAAAGGGTTGAGAAAATAAAATAAACGGTAAAAAATGAAAAAAAAAACAGGGTTCATAAGGAAAAACAAAGCAGCGTACAAAAAAATAAAGGGCTATAAACGTAAAATAAAACAAATGAGCGTACATACAGAAAAATAAATGCAGAAAATGAGAGAAAAAAAAAACACGTAGCCATAAATCAGTAAAGGAAAGAAATAAGGCAACGTGGTAGAGGAGAATAATAATATGAAGTAAAGAAGCGTGCATAAGTGAGAAACATTAAGCAGTGAGCATTACAAAACAAATCAAGGGCTGCAGAATTACGATAAATATAGCAGAGTGTAAAGGAAGAAGAAATACATTATTCTAAAAGGAGGAGAAGCAAATAAACGAGATTAAACTTGTATCAGAAATAGACAAACTATAAAAAAAAAAAGAAGAAAAAGTAATTAATGAAAGCTCAAGTCAACATATCTCTCATACATTAACGGTAAAAAACACACAAGCGACGTGCAGAAAATATAATAATGAAGCAGAATAAAACATAATGAGAATAACGATACAGAAAAAAAAAAAAACACACACACACACACACACACACACACACACACACACACACACACACACTAACATAACCTCACGTGTTACAATTCTTCACCACAAACATTCTCTCTCCCTCTTGGCCATGACAGACACCAACAGGCGTTTTCTTTTTTAATGCACCGTGATGAGAGCCTCGCCGCGTCCTTTTACGGAAACGAAACAAAGGGAACGATACGGAGAAAAAAAAGAAGTAAGAAGAGGGCTCGTGTTTACATCACCCGGGCGGCGTCATGGCGAACCACATTCACTCATAAATTGATTAATGATTCTTTTCGTTGAACCGGCCATTGAGGGAGGTGACTCTCGACCTTATACCTCCTCCTCCTCCCATCCTCCCCTCCTCCTCTCTTCAAGCCAGCGCCGCCAGTATCCACACACATATCACACTCACTCCACCCTTGTATTCTCTCATGATTGTTACCAAAGTCCCCTCATTACATTTTTTTCTAACCACCGGGGACATGACGCCTCCCTGGTGCGGGGATCAATAAGCTCGTGGAGTGAGCAGATCACCACTCGCCATCCCTCTTTTGCTCCCTCGCGTCCTGCCTCCTGACGAAGATGAGGCCGTGCAAGAACAGGAGGAAGAGGAATTGGAGAGATAAGAGAAGGAGGAGGAGGAGGAGGAGGAGGAGGAGGAGGAGGAGGAGGAGGAGGAGAACTGGTCGTGCAATCGCAATGTTTACTCCCACCCGGAGAGAAGAGAAGCCATTCATCAGCTAGGGAGGAGAGCAAGAAAATTAACCTTATTTACATTACACGCAAGGCTCTTTTGCGATGGCCGACCCTGGGCGGGGACGGCACTTAACTGCAGGTTCGTCTTGGTCCCAGGACGGTCTATCGACTCCCCGGATCTCGCCGCAACCGCACAGCGAATACCGGTAACCGCAAATTATAGAATATTGAGAGACCGTAAAAAAAGAGACTAAAGAAAAAAGAAAAAGAAAAAAAAGTTCAGGTTTATGAAGGACGGATGCACAAGCAGTGGTTATTAGCAATGTGTTGAGTAAAAAGGGGGTTTTGAAGACCTTTTGAGATCGCCTTACAGACCACAAGAGGAGTTACGAGATAGAATGAGACTCTGAGAACACACCAATACTCGGGAGATAAGACAAACAGGAGAGGGAAGCAGGCGATGCAAAAAGGACAAAAAGGCATAGTAAATTAACTAGGAGGAAGGAGAGAATACAGATGGAGAAACGAGGGAACAAAACAAATACGCAACAAAGAACAGACAAGAATACAAAGCGCGAAACTAATGACGGAAAAACACGAATCAAACAAAGTCTACGAAAGAGAATGAAAATGTGAGAAAGATGACGAAGCAAAGGCGAGACAAGAGACACAAGAGAAAGAGAAAAAATGTGAATACGTGGGAAAGTAAAACTGCCGTAACGTCACAATGGTGCAGACGAGAGGCGGCGGAGAGGCATAGGCGGGCCAGGAGGAGTGTTGGTGAAGTAAACGCTGCCACAACGGAAACGGTACGCGGACAAAACGCCGGGCCGCTACAGTGTAAACGAGGTGAGATCCACTTCTTTTTTTTCGTTATAAATTGAGAATACGGCTGTGGTTAGGTTAGGAAACTTTCACAAATAATAAAAAAAAATATGGGAAGACTTAAACATATGGACAATTTTGATAACGTATTCTTGTATAAGTCAACTGTAAATGTTGTATTTTTTCCTCTGTTAAAAAAAAAAAAAAAAGTATTTATGACGTACTGATTATTATGGAATTTTTTGGTGGAGATACTGGGGATCTGATTATGGCAGTGTGCTCAGCTTGTTATATTAAAGAATCAGGAATTTGTCACCTGTATCTAGTGACGGGTTACTAAGTTGGGACAAAAATTCAGATGTATAAAGGGAAGAATTACAAGAAAACACTGTACGTACTGTCTCTATGTATGATTCTGACAATGTGCTCAACTTATATGATGTAAAAGATGAAGAATGAGTCGCCTAATTTAGTAAAAGTGACATTAACTTAGATTGAAAACTACATGAATGATTCTTACAATGTGATGAACTTATATTATGAAAAAAATATGAATCAGTCACCTAACTCTAATAAAAATGACATTAACTTAGATCGAAAATTTTTAAAAAGATATGAATTAACCCTTTCACTGCTAATGACACGTCTTTCATCAATCACTAACCAATCCGGGACTTTTTTTTTCTCATTCTACAGCCACTTACAAATATTACACTAGCAAGAAACTGTAAATTCTATACTTTTCAGCCCATTCTCCCTTGTAGGAGCCCATAAAGATTTCACACATTGCTTTTTAGTGCTGTTAATTGTTGCATATCACAGTAAAAGGGTTATAAAAAAAAAAAAGCATATGGGTGATTTTGATATTGTCTTGAACTTACGTAAAAACAATTATTTCAATTTAGTATCGTCAAAAGCTCCACTTCATAAGGAGACATTTAGCTCAGCAACTCGACGAAGTGACTCAGATTCGAAAAAGACCAAAAATTTCTTCGTTTCAATCCAGTATCGTCAAACTTCCACTTCATAAGGAGAGATTTAGCTCAAGAACACGACAAACTAACTCAGACTCAAGAACATTTCCATCTCTCTCTCTCCTTCTCCTCCATCTATTTTATTTACACGCGTGATGGTTGAGACGATCCTTCACTCTGCTACAGCCATACATCAGTACATTTCACAATATAATTTCCGTATAGACGTATTTTTCAAAGCAACCATTTCGTGCACCGAGGGATCAACATATTTTTCCAACCCACAATCTGCCATATTTATAGAACCGTCCAACTTTTTATGGCGTGAGGAGCCTCGTAAAACATGGCTGGGCTGGAGTGTACTTTTTTCACCGTCTCGTTGCTTCGTTGCCTCGTCCGTGTGAGTGGCGAGAGGTGAGAAGGACACACCTTGAGGGAGACCTGGGTACCTCATAACCTGTCTCCGCTACACCTGTCCCCACTACACCTGTCCCCGCTACACCTGTCCCTGCTACACCTGTCTCCGCTACAACTGTCCCCCGCCACAGATGTCCTACCACACTAACTATAACTATTACAAATACACGAAAATTCACCTGGGGTTCACTTCACTAATCCTGGACACCTGCCTTTACCACACCTGCTAATTACAACACTGCAACAGGAATATACATAAACAGACGTAGGTTCAAGGATACATAATGAACAAACCTGGATATCACACCCCACATCTGTCCAGTACACCTGCTAACTTAATAGTAATACACAGAATACAAAGATGTACAATAGGTCGAGGTTAGTGAAGGAAAAAAAAAAGAAAGAAAAAGGAAAAAAGCATATTATCGAAAGACATAAAATTTGAAACTCGTCAATTACGGTCATATATAATTTTTTGGTCTCTCTTATAAGGTAAAGGGAGATAACAGTTTGCATCAATAACTAGTGGTCTCTGAATACTGGACAGATAAAAACCAATAGGAAAAAAAAGACAGGCATGTGTACAACTTTAACACAGAAAGCCACAGCACAGTAACCACCCACTATTAACCCTTTGATTGTTGTCTGATACATCTTTCGCTAATCACAAACCATTCTGAGCCACTTCTTTTCTTTCTGCAAGATACACCAGAGCTCTTACAATCCATCTTTTCATTCCTGTAGGTGCTTGGCTGTGAATCGTCGAATGCCGCAATGAAAGGGTTAAAATCATATACACACAACAGCAACAACAATAACAACAACAACAACAACACCCTTAACACCACAACCACCATAACTGCCTCGTAATTGCCTACTTAACAAGCTGCACCAATGAGACAGAGACTACGGGAGGCTATTGGAAGTTCATTAGCCCGGGGAGCGACTGGGGGTGGGGGGGGAAGGTGATCAGGAGGGGATAAAGGGAGAATGGGAAAATGGGGGGGAGGGGAACTGAGGTAGATGGCCAAGAGAGAGAAGGAGAAGGAAAGGCGATGGTGGAGGAAGGGGGAAGGTGAGGCGTAGGAGAAGGAAAGGTGAATGGAAGGGGTATAGAATGGGCAGTGAAGGGGAATAGAAGGGGTAGGGAAGGGACAGGATAGGAGGAGAAATGGGGTAAGGAAGAAACAAGGAAGGGGCAAGGGAGGCAGGGAATGAGCAAGGAAGAAACAGGAAGGGGGTAGAGAAGGAAGAGGGAAGGGACTAGGAAGGAGCAGAGGAGGGGCAGGGAAGAGGAAGGGAAGGAGCAGAGAAGGGATGGGAAATGGAGAGAGACAGAGAGAAGAAATAGGGAAGGGCAGGGGAAGGAGCAGAGAAGCAGGGAAGGAGCTAGGAAGGGGCAAGGAAGAGGAAGGGGCAAGGAAGGGGCGGGAGAGAGGCAGGGAAGGGGGAGGTGCCCGGGCGACCTAATCTAGGTAAAACAAAAGCAGCGGACGGCACATTAGCATATCAAAAGGATGTACAAATTCTGGGTTGTCGAGCGTCAGGGGGCGTATACAAAGAGTGAAACATTCTCTCTCTCTCTCTCTCTCTCTCTCTCTCTCTCTCTCTCTCTCTCTCTCTCTCTCTCTCTCTCTCTCGCTGGGCGCTAATTACCACCAGGTTAAAGAAACGGTCTCCAGGTGACAACAAAGACCGCGCCTCCACGCCCCTACACTCACCTTAATGACACCCAGGTATGGCGAGAGGTGACGTGGAAGAAAAAGAGACAAACAGAAACACACACACACACACACACACACACACACACACACACACACACAGATAAAAGGAAGTATATGTAAATGTATGTGTATGACTGAACACGTAATTATTATCATATGGCTTGGAAAAAAAAAAAAGACAAACACAGATACACGCACGCAGATAAATAAACACACGTAAGTACTGTATGTATGAGTGAGCACGCAATTACTATTTTCAAACCGAAGTAAGGCAGAATCCACCGCGTCATTTGAAACTGATAAATGTGGTTAACTTTTTTCTTTTTTCTGCGCGACTTACACTTACCTTTCTTAAACTGGCGCACCACGTTTGAATCCCGACTTGGGGCTGCGCTTTATGTGGTCGTGACGTCAAGGCGAGCAATCTGAGGGGAGAGGAAGATAGCATTATGGCATTATCTGGCAATTATCTATCCTTGCCCTCTCATAATGTTACATCTATTGCATAATACTGCGTCTCCATCTGCCCGCTAAGAGACGCCGGCTCGAGTTTTGGATTAAATGGTGATGCTGATAAGATAAGGCGAGGTCCCGTAAGTTATAGACTACGGCTCATTTAATCCATATGTAAACATTTATTTTTATTATCACTTAGCCTTTTTTTATAAGGAAATGAGAGCGGGAGAGCCAAGCGATAAATAAGACAAACTGCACCAGTGAGGAGGTGGGTAAAAAGAGAGTGAGCTGGCTGTGCTGTTAAGGAACCATAAGAAGGAAAGCTGCAAGAAAGAAACGTTGGACGCCTTCAGGATACTGGGGAATAACAGGTTGCTTGTCTGACTTCGACTGCGGTGTGCGGGGGAGAGGAAGGGGAAGGTTAAGAAAAGAAACTCGATACAGAAAAAAAAGAAAAAGGGGGGGAGAAAAAAATTGAAAGCCAAAAATGAAGGGAAGAAAATAATGAAATGATAACAGGTGGAGAAAGAAAACGAAGAGGAGGAGGAGGAGGAGGACGAACAGCAGGAGGAGTAACACGTAGGAGGAAGAGAAGAAAAAAGAAGAAAGAAACAAGAGAAGGAAAAAATGAACCAATAATTACAGAATCCAAATAAAACCAAGCAATGATCAGCAAAAACGAAAAAAAAAAGACAATTTCATTCACGACACACACACACACACACACACACACACACACACACACACACACACACACACACACACACACACACACACACACACACACACACATACACAGAGAGAGAGAGAGAGAGAGAGAGAGAGAGAGAGGAGAGAGAGAGAGAGAGAGAGAGAGAGAGAGAGAGAGAGAGAGAGAGAGAGAGAGAGAGAGAGAGAGAGAGAGAGAGAGAGAGAGAGAGAGAGAGAGAGAGAGAGAGAGAGAGGACAAGACACATACCTCCATTCTTCCTCCCAAAACCCAAATGGCCGGAACCACTTAGTATTTAATGTCCCATCCAAATTAGCAAGCGGATGGGAGTTTATATTTACTAACTACGTACGAGGGAACTTAAAGGGCACCAAGACACCCAGGAGACGCGGGTCCAGGGCGGGGCAAGGGCGGGAAGGGGCGGGGCGGAGCTGCAGATGTAACTCAAGACAATTTCTATGACGTTCAACAATAATCCAGTTCAATAATATCCAGCCTTAATCTTTAGTTGTCGTGTTGCAAATCTGAGTGGAAATGATGATGTAATGCCTAAAGGTAACGTTATGAAAGTAGTCAAGGCAGTGACGTTTCATTATATTAAGTGCAGTGCGTCGTGTAGCATCTGACACACACACACACACACACACACACACACACACACACACACACACATCTTCCCTCTTCAGACTCCCGAGGGTGACTGAGGGACTGAAGGGCAGGCAGCTGAGAGACCGATCATACACTTGACGGCTTGCAATAAATAAGTAGTGATGGGAGTTAAATGTAGATGGCGCTGACTTAGTACTCGTAAATAAGAACCTTAGACTCCCTCTCAGGTTTGGATCACGTACCGAAAAATTGCTTACGAGGAAAATAATGGATGTGTTTCTCTCGGTATTTACAACCCCGATGGCGCACTGGGGGCAGCTTAATCACTGTCTGGCCCCGGAGGATGGTTGTCCGGCCACAGGGAGAACAATGCCCCTGTGAATGGCCTCTACAGCGCCCCAGGGAGATGTATAGAGAGGCAGGGCGGTGGTCATTAACAGGGCGTATCGGTAGTAGCAGTAGCAGCAGCAGTGAGTGTGGTAAGTACTGGTGGTGGTGGTGGTGGTGGTGGTGGGGAGTAGTAGTAGTAGTAGTACTAGTAGTAGTAGTAGTAGTAGTAGTAGTAGTAGTAGTAGTAGTTCGTTATTCAGGTTGTAAGGACAAACCTTCCTCCTTATCTAACTTCTACATTTTTTTTTTTCGATTTTCCCAATTTGTAACATTCATAATTCTCGTTTCCCGCAAAGTCCATATTTTTCCTTCACCCTTTACCGCAAATCGACATCTACCTTATCTTCTTCCCTGTTTCTATACATATCCTATTCTCATTTTGTTTTCGTTCACCTCTCCTTTCTCTCACTTCTCCCTCTCCCCGGCCGCCTCTCCCTCCGCCCCGTCGTCCCACTTCTGCCTTCTCTCCCATTCCTCTGTTAATTAAGGTGTTAACCGGCATCTGACACCTGGCTGACTGGTGGGAATCTCGACCTTATTTATTTCCTACCAAGACTTTGCTTATTTTCAGCTGATACTTTATTAATTCCCAAGTGAAGTTTTATTTATTCCCTGTGCTTTGCTATTATTTACTTGCTCTTATTAATTACTCATTTTAATTTACTATGTTTTTTTGATAATCTTATCTTCGCTGTCCTCGGGTTTGCTCATTAAGTAATAATGATTAATGTCGTTTCTTATGGCCACTTAACGTCAGCATAATTTGTTCAAGTCTTACACTCGCAGTTCATTAATGTGTTCACTACTTGAATTATTGAGGAAAAACATATTTACTTCATATTAATGACGTTTTCATTCTTAATAGTATTACGCTCAAGGTAATTTGTATAATTTTTACATAATTTATCCTTGATTTATTACTTGAAATATTGAAAAACCTCCACACTATCTTCGTTTTCGTTCTAAAATTGGACAGAAGAGGAAGACTGAAGTAAACCTATAAACAGATAAAAATACTACCAAGAGAAAAATTAATACAAAATCACAACACAACAAATAAATAAACAAATAAAAATATAAAAAAAAACATTAATCAACTCCACAATAGTAAGACCGAGAAGGGGAATAAAACAATAGCAAGAAAAAAAATCAACATAAAATCACAAGACCACAAAAAAAAGTAAATAAAACAAATTAAATAAAAACCTGAATCACCACAATAACAAGGATAACACAAGCCTCATATATTTCTTTCCTAACCTGTGACTCCATAACCCCAGCCAACTCTTGTACTCATTAACCTGTTTCTAATTCTGATTATCTCCTTTCACAACACACTAATTTCATCTTAACCTTCTCCTCCTCCTCCTCCTTTCCTCCTATTATCAGTGCTCTTATCGGGAACAGAGATAGCGAGGTGGCACTCAGGTAGGAATCTCTTAATGAAGGAGGCTCAGGTGACTGCTTCCAGGTGTGTCTTTCATCAGAGTGAGGTGTGGAATGCTGCTGCTGGGAGAGTGACGTGTGTGTGTGTGTGTGTGTGTGTGTGTGTGTGTGTGTGTGTGTGTGTGTGTGTGTGTGTGTGTGTGTGTGTGTGTGTGTGTGTGTGTGTGTGTGTGTGTGTGTGTGTGTGTGTGTGTGTGTGTGTGTGTGTGTGTGTGTGTGTGTGTGTGTGTGTGTGTGTGTGTGTTATTTATAAGAGATGACACATGAATAAAAAAAAAAGGAAGCTGGAGCAAAAAAAAATCGAGAGAGAGAGAGAGAGAGAGAGAGAGAGAGAGAGAGAGAGAGAGAGAGAGAGAGAGAGAGAGAGAGAGAGAGAGAGAGAGAGAGAGAGAGAGAGAGAGAGAGAGAGATCTTCACGAATGGAGGTTGAAAAGAGAGATAGAAAAAAAAGGAGATAGAAAAAGTTACTCGAGAGAAAACTAAGAAGACAGGTGAAGAGAAGAGAAAGGAGGGGAGAGAGGGAGGGAGGGAGGGAGGGAGGGAGGGAGGGAGGGAGGGAGGGATGGAGGGAGGGAGGGAGGAAGGGAGAGTTGGAGGGACTATAGAATGTGGACGAGTCTGGAAAGTGTTAACTGAGGGTGAAGGAGGAAGAGGAAGAGGAGGAGGAGGAGGAGGAGGGAGTCAGTGCGCGGTGATCAGAGGGGAGGAAGGGAAGGAGAAGGAAGGAAGGGAATGGAGGGAAGGAGGGAAGGAGGAAAGGTCGTGGTAAATTTCCTTTTTAAGATGGACCTGCTGATAACACACACACACACACACACACACACACACACACACACACACACACACACACACATACACACACACATTTATTATATATTTTCATTATATTTTGAATACTTCTTGGTGTTATTTGTAAGGTAATCTCTTTATCTCTGTTTTGTCCCCCCCATTCTAGTTCTCATTTACTTTTTTTTTTTTCATTAATCAGTTCGTGTATATATGAATGTATGTATCTATCAGTCTACCTGTCTGTTTAAATTTTCTCTTTCTCTGAATCTATTCTTTATCAGATTCTTCTACTTAATTATGTATTAGTATATTAATTTACGTACTTACATATCTATCCAATTATCTATTTTAGTTCGTTCTTTTTTTCTATTCCTTATCCATCTATCTACTCATCTATTCATTTCTATATTTACCTGTCCTTCAATCTCCTCCATATACTCCTCCATATACTTCTACTTCCTTTTTCCCTTTCATTTCCTCATACTCCTTCTCCTTCTCCTCCTCCTCCCTTTGTTCCTATTCCAACTCACAATTTTTCCTCTTTCCCTTCCTATACATTACAGTAGAATTTTCCTGCTCTTCCCTGTTCTTCCTTCCTTTTTCCCATTTGTTGATTTTAGTTCTCCCTCCTCGCTACTTCCCCCTCCCGAATTCCTTCCACGTCCCCCCCCCACCTCCCATCCCCCCAATCCGTGACCTGACCATGCAGGGGACACAAGACCTGACCGCGTGACTTGAAGACTCGCCACGGCCACCTCTTAATGAGTAGGCCGGCTAATGAGTGAGCGAGGTAATGAGTTGGCTAGTTAAGGAGATGACCAGGTAACAAGCCAGATGACCACAGGTAGGCCGGGGACTGACGCACGACAAACCTACCTTGTTCACCCTTGTCTTATTTCTTAAACTGGTGGTCCTCCTCCTCCTCCTCCTCCTCCTCCTCCTCCTCCTCTTTATTTTTCCTGTTTTCCTGCCGCATCTACTACTTACTTCTATTTATAATCTTTCTTCCTATTTCCGTACTTCATCTTCCTCCTCCTTTGGTTCCTACTCCTCTTCTTCATCTTCCTTTCCCCTTCTCCTATTTTTGGTTCCTTCTTTTCCTCTTCCTCCTCCTCCTCTTTCTTTCTACTTTAGTTTCTACTACTCCTCTTCCTTCTTCTGCTTCCTCTTTCCCTCGTTCTTTAGTTTCTAGCTCTACTCCCTCCTTAATCTAATGTTCTACATTTTGCTGTTCCTAATCCTTCTGTCTTCCTCTTTTCCTATATTTTCTTGCTCTATGATAAAACTTACCTACTATCTTTTTTTTTATTTTCTCCCTCCTGCAAAAGAAATGGCGTTAATCTTAGTTTTCTTTTTTTCTTTTTTTCATATCCATCCTTCTTCCTCCTCCTCTTCTTCCCTATTCCTCTTGCAATTTCCTTGACCTATTGCTATTCTGTCTCTCTCTACAGTATAGATCTTAATGTTTTTGTTTTTTTGTATCAGTTTCTCCTGCCGTATACAAACACGTGTAGCATCTCTTACGAATTTCCATGTTTATTTCTTTATTGCCCTATTCCTTCTCCGCTTCTTCTTCCTCCTCTCGCTGCTGATCATCTTAATCTTCCTTCCATCCTTCCTAATCCCTCTAATCCAAATACCAGTTCTTGTCTTCTGTTTTTCTTAGCGTTCTATTTTTCTCACATGGAATCGGTTCAAGATTATCAGCAGAAGAATTTTAAAACACGTGTATTATTATTATGATTTTTTTTTATCAAACAATATCCAGATTCGATTTAGCTATTCTCTTATATGTGTAGATATGTTCCAATTTTTTTTTATTCATCAATGTAAATCACTTATGCATTAATTAACTAACTGAATTATTTATATTTTAAAGCATTGAACTATACACCCACGTATCTTTGCATTTGTCTTTTTACCTGTCTGTCTGTCCTACATATCTATCTATCTATCAGTCAACAAATTTACCAACATGCCTATCTATTTATATAATGATATATCTATATGTTTGTCTATCTGTCTATCTCTATGTATTTATTTACTTATCTATCTTATACGTACCTATCACCTAAATATCTATCTATTTATCTATCTGCGTAGCTCTCTATCTACCTAGCTCTATCTACGTAGCTCTATCTATCTATCTATTCTCGGTTCCCCTATTTCCACGTACATCCCTTCGTCTCCCTTTATCGATCAATCTATAAATACATTCCCACAAAACACCTGAGGTCATAAAGATAATCCGAAACCAATTTGACCCACCGTGTCCCCGCCACCTCCAGGCCGCGCCGCTAACTGTCCGGGTCACACTGGGCTGACAGGCCACCTCGGGCTTCACAGGTTAATTAGACACAGGTGAGAATCGAGGCACCAGGTTAGCGGGGATTTATTTAAGTCTACCTGTACATATATATATCTTTTTCCCTCTTCTTTTTTATTGCGCTTAAAATTTCCTGTATTTTCCTTTCCCTTATCTTCGTTTATCTCGTGGCCTTTCTGTGTGACCTATTGTGACCTTTCCCAAGCGCATCTAATTGCAGGGGAAGGAAGCAAGCAGTACTCTGACCTCCGTGACCTGACCTGACCTATTATACTGTTCCTTCCTTCCTCTCTACCTCCCTTCCTTCCTCCGTGAATCCTCCCCTCTATGCGACGCGGGATTCTTCACACGCCCTTTGATAAGTTCATTAAGGAAGGGATGACGAGGAAGGAAGGTGTGGGAGCAGAGGGGAGTGAGAGGAAGGGAGGAAGGAATGGTGAATAAATACGAAAATACGAAGGAAAGGAGGGAAGGTATAGAAGTAGACAGGAGTGAAAGGAAGTGAGGGAAGGAATGATGAATAAATATGAAAATATGAAGGAAAGGAGAGGAGGTATCAAAGCAGAAAGGAAGGAATGATACGAAAAATACGAAGGAAAGGAGGGAAAATATGATAACAATACTACTACTACTACTACTACTACTACTACTAATAATAATAATAATAATAATAATAATAATAATAATAATAATACTCTATCTATATACCAGGCCGGTAATCCAACACGGAGAGACCCAGACAAAGCATCACACATTCACACACACATAACTCACATTCTCAGCCACGTCAGACCCCGGTGGAAATAAAAGTGAGAATGATATGTTTGTGTGAATGTGTGGTGCCTTGTCTGGGCCGCCCCGTGTGGGATTGCCGGCCTGGTAGATAGATAGACAGAGTAGTAGTAGTAGTAGTAGTAGTAGTAGTAGTAGTAGTAGTAGTAGTAGTAGTAGTAGTAGTAGTAGTAGTAGTAGCGGGAAAATACTAAAATAAAGATAAATGAAAGGAAAATTATAAAAACAACAACAACAATAATAATAATAATAATAACAATAATAATAATAATAATAATAATAATAATAATAATAATAATAATAATAACAATAGTAATAACACCAATAACACTAGTAATAACACCACTACCACCAGTCACAACAGCACTAGCCACCAGCAGCACAACACGGGCAGCGTCGTAAAGCCAGCAGGCAACACCAGGAACTCTCATAAACACTCACCCCTTCCTGCCGCCCCTTTGGACACGCCCCCCGCTCGGCACCCACCACCCGGCGCCGCCCTCCCGTGTCCAATGCCCCGCCACCTGCCCCGTGTCCAGATTGGGTATTTTTGGCGTCAGATCAAAACAGAACACCCAGTTGAACGTGACACGGAAAGGAAACTAACTCAAGGTAAATTTAAGTAGAGTGAGAGTAATGTGTCTCTATAATTGCCAAAATATTAATAAGATTCATGGTATAAAATTTAACGGGAAACTTAAATCACAAAGAAAATTGCTGGGAATATCTGTAGTATGAATGTCCTAAAAAGTGTCAATTCAAACTTTTCCATAAAAATTACTTTAAAGAAAATAACGAAAATAGATTCCACACAAAAATGAACAAATAAAATATGATTACAACAGAAAAAAAAAACTGCTTCTTTTACCCTCAAAAAAAAAAAAAATCTCGTCAAAAGTATTATTCCTTAACCTCAATTAAAAAAAATCTTATTGCAGTCTCTAAAGTAATATTGTATAACCGGTCGTCTACGGTAACATTCCTTAATAACCCCAAATACAGAAAAAAAATATCGGAATACCTAAACTAACATTAAAAAAAAAAATCTTATTGCAGTCTCTAAAGTAATATTGTATAACTGCTCGTCTACGGTAACATTCCTTAATAACCCCAAATACAAAAAAAAAAAAATCGGAATCCCTAAACTAACATTCAAAAAAAAATCTTATTGCAGTCTCTAAAGTAATATTGTATAACTGCTCATCTACGGTAACATTCCTTAATAACCCCAAATACAGAAAAAAAATCGGAATACCTAAACTAACATTAAAAAAAAAATCTTATTGCAGTCTCTAAAGTAATATTGTATAACTGCTCGTCTACGGTAACATTCCTTAATAATCCCAAATACAGAAAAAAATATCGGAATCCCTAAACTAACATTCTTCAATAACGAATGCCAGAGAGAAAAACAAACAAGAGTAACGAATTTCAGTAAACGAATCCCAAGAACTGAAAAAAGTAACGAATCCCAAAAACAAGCCCTCACAAACCATCAAAACTTCAGCAAAGGGAGACGTGCAGGGGAGCAACACAAGAGCCACGTGGGGCAGGGAAACCACAACACAGTGACCACGTGACCTGCAGGAGCCGAGGTCACGAGGGGGAGGGGAAGGCGATGGAAAACTGACCTCGTAAGTGAAATATATACAACTGTGCTGACAACCTTATGTGTGTGTGTGTGTGTGTGTGTGTGTGTGTGTGTGTGTGTGTGTGTAAGTGGAGAGGCCTGGTGGGAGGTGATGAATGGTGACGGTGAGTGATGACGGGAGATGGTGAGGGCGTCAAGGATGCGAACCAGATGAAGGATAATGGTGAAGGTGGTAATGGTGGTGGTGGTGGTGGTAGTGGTGATGGTGGTGGTGGTAGTGGTGGTGGTGGTGGTGGTGGTGGTGGTGGTGGTGAGAAGGATGAGAAGGGTGTGCGCTCTCTCTCTCTCTCTCTCTCTCTCTCTCTCTCTCTCTCTCTCTCTCTCTCTCTCTCTCTCTCTCTCTCTCTCTCTGCAGGGGGTCATGAGTGGGTGAGGGGAGGAGCCAGATGAGTGCCACCTCCACCCAGGGTGCCATGACCTTCCCTGACCCCATTACCCCCTCCACCCATTTCCTTTCTCCCTTTTCCCCCCTTCTCCCCTCACTTCCTCCCAGCACCAACTCTCACTCCCTCGTCATTATCTTCCCTTCATCACCTCACGCCCTCACTCCTACATCTCAGTTAGGCTCTCTCATTCCTCCTCCTACAACCTCCACTTTTTAGGTCAAGTTTCTCGAGGCCTAAAGATTGCAAAATTTTCGGTAAGAGGATGTGTCGTCTAGTAATTCTATCTTGTTCCATATGATCTTGTTTCGACGCCTTAACTCAAGCCATTTCCACTTCTTCAGTTTACTCATCCACTTTTTTTCTGTATTCTTTCTCTCTATCTAGCTCTAATCTTCCCCTTCAGCTTTTTGAGAGAGATAAATTCCTCTAGAGAATGATAGTAGAAATAACTGTAACTCAATTTCTATGTTTTCAGCCATTTCACGTTAACATTTCTTCCGTTTTCTTCTCTTTCGTATAACTCTAATCTTCTCCTCAGCTTCCTTTGTACTAGATAGAGGGAAAAGGAAGGATGGAAGAGAGAAACCACTCAGGATAACGAATATAGAGATGAATATAACGCAATAAATTTCTACGTTTCACTAATTTCATCGTAACATTTCTTCCGCCTTCTCTTCTATCAAGCTCTAATCTTCCCCTCAGCTTTCTTTGTATTAGATGGAGGAAAGAGGAAGGATGTGAGAGATAAATTCCTCTAAACAAGTAAACTAGATAAAGATAATCTATTTCTAAGTTTTCAACCTCCTCATGCTAACACTTTTTGTCTTCTTCACTTCTATTCAGCTCTTATCTTTACGTTTATTTCGCCAGATAGAGACAAGAGAGAGGATGAAATAGACAAATTCCTCTAGAGAACACAACTGAAGATCCGGAAGTTATCTGGTTATTCTTTCCTTCATTACTTCCTAGATGAAAATAAGTATGAAATTGATATACATTCCTGCTTTTTTTTATTTTTTTCTTAACCTCTGCTACTTCACATTTATTTTCGTCATATTTATCACCACACTTTTTCATTACCTCGTCTAACTACTTTTTTCTTCCTTGTTCTATTTCCTGCCTTCCTTCCCACTTCCTCCTCCTCGGCACAGGTAATGAAGTCACCGAGGAAAGGAGTCTGTCACCACGTGCTGACAAGGTGGGGAGAGGGAGGGAGGGAGGAAGGAAGGAAGGGAGAGAAGAAAGAGAGAGAGGAGAGAAGGGAGAGAAGGAGGGATGCAGGAAGTGAGGTAGATAAGGAAAGGAACGCAAAGATAAACGAGAGTGAGAAAGTGTGGTGGAATTTTGTATGTACTAGTGAATATAATTTTTTTTCTGTGAGTTTATTTTTCATGTAATATTTAATAGGAAGCTTTAAGAGATTAGACAAATGCATGATAGGTGGCTACAGAAATAAGGTTTGCATGCATTAATGTAAATATTTTTGTCCTATGGGTTTACAGTACACGGTTCAGTTTATAAGAGGTGGATTATATAAATTTAGGAGCAGGAATTATGAGTGGACACAAGTATATAATTATTATGCATTATATAGAGACTGCCACGTGTAGGCCTACTGGTTTCTTACTTACCTTTATGTTATGTTTGTATTCACGTATGTAGTGTGTATGAAGGTATTGACTTTACCACACGCACAGTCATAGGTAAAGAACACAAGATCACAAGAACATAAGAAAATAAGGGAAGCTGCAAGAAACGGTCAGGCTTACACGTGGCCACCATCACCACCATCACCACCATCACCACCACCAAAACTCAAACCATGACAATAAGAATAACAGCCATTACCACCATAACCATTACCACCCCCATCACCAATCACCGCCGCCGCCGTCACCACCACCACCAATCACCACCAATCACCGAGAACCATAATTAACCAACCCTCACTTCCATTTTCTTAGTCCTGCCACTGAAACATTACCCTCACCCCCCCCTCACCTTGTACCCCCTTACCTTGAATATACCCACGTGCCTCGGCCCCTCCCTCACACACCCCCTCACCCCTCCCTCCCTCTCTCCCTCCCTTTACTTCCTCCATAGCCTCTCTTCACCACTTCCTACAGTAAATCATCACTTTTAATGGGCACCAGACGAACGATGGACGAAAATGAAACAGGTAAATAAAAGTAACTGAATAACAACTTATATTTATGGATTACGATAACTTTGAGCGAATTAATATTTCTTTGGTACTAATACAAAACAATTATTTATTTTTCTTAGCATTTCTTTTTTACATCAAGAACTATAATAATACATGGCCTCGTGTCTAGTGGCTTCAAAATTGCTTGATAATTTACTGTGTTAAATTTAACGAATCATTTTCCATTGATAGTGAAGGTAATTTTTTCATTATCTCCTCTTCCCTCTCTCTAACCCCTCCTCCTCTTCCTCCTCCTGCGCCGCCCGCCAGCTGTCAAACGGAGGGCGCAATGTCTTACTCCCAAGAGGTTTCAGATGGAGGGAAGTGGAGGGAAAAGGGAGAGTATAGGAGGGGAGGAGAGAGAAGTCAGAGGGAGAGAAAGGATGCTGCACTATAAGGGAGGAAAGGGAGATGAGGGAGATGAGGGGGGAATGAGGGAGATGAGGGAAATGAGGGGGATGAAGGGCACGGCATTCTCAGGGCATCCTATAGTATTATGTTTTATGTGAGAGGAGGAGGAGGAGGAGGAGGAGGAGGAGGAGGAGGAGGAGGAGGAGGAGACCACTAAAATGACACTTCTCCCTCTCATGTCCCACCTTCCTCCATCCCCCTCACACTTCTCTCCACCCTCCAGGACCCCACCTCTCCCTCCCCCTCACTCCCTGCTTCTCTCCATTAAATACTTCATTACTTCCATTGTCCATCCACCCCTCCCTCTCCCCACCCTCCCCCTCACCCCCCACCAGCCACACCCGCCGGGCCACACACCCCCACCAGGCGCCCCAAAACACGATCCCTCAATAAAGACAACAGGTTGAGGGCGGTAGACACCCTAACCCCCCCTTACCCCCACGCCCCTCACCTCTCCCTGCTCCCCATCACTACACCGCCCAGCGCGTGTCGCATTCCTGGACCCCAAACCCCCGCGGCCTGGCCAGATATATTCCGACACCCCCCCTTCCTTCCCTCTCATCACCCCCGACCACTTCACCATCACCTCCTCTCTCTCTCTCTCTCTCTCTCTCTCTCTCTCTCTCTCTCTCTTGAAGGCCTATTCCACATCATACTTTCTTTCTCTCATCACTCCACATCGTTCTGCTATTCCAGACACCGTTATCATCCTCGCCTATCCATCCGCAGCCTCCCTTCCACTCCCATCTCTTTGAACTTGTCAGGAATCACGATCACAGTCACTTCAATGTAACTTCCACCAAAAATAAAAACTAGAATACAAAAATAAATAAATAAATAAATAAAAAATATAACAGCTTACGTAATCAAAATATATCCAGTCAGATTCTGAATACAAATAAAAAAACAATACGAGTCAGATCTTAAGAAATAATAAAGTTAGGAGTCTTTTTCTCAAAGCTACTGACCAGACCAGACCAGACTAGGCAATACCAGGGCAGTAGGCGCGGGCTCTGAAATATGCACGGGAATAATGAAGCTGAAGGTGGAAGGAGAGAAAAGAATATTACAAGAAGCACCGCCATATTGTGAGCTTCTCCAAAAGGAAGTGAAATTAGAGGTGTGGAAAATTTTGGAGAATTAGGAAGAAGGCATAAGGAGGAGGGAAGAGAGGAGGGGAAATGGGGGGGAGGGGGAGGAGGGGGTGCT
>NC_087178.1:18627250-18629750 GCF_035594125.1 Scylla paramamosain
TCCTGTCCCGTCCCTCAGTCCACGGAGAAGATTTAAAGGTGGTTGGTTTTAAGGAGAGACTGGAGGGAGGGAAGAAGCAAGGAGGAGGAGGAGGAGGAGAGAAAAGGGAGGCACTGAAGGAGAGGGAGAGCCAAGGGAGGACAAAAGAGAGAGGGACAGTATCTTTTCTTCCTCTTTCTTTTCTTTCCTTTTTCGTCTCCAGTCTCCCTTTCCCTCTCCCTCTCTCTCTCTCTCTCTCTCTCTCTCTCTCTCTCTCATCTGCCAGGATCAAGATAAGCCGTAAGTTCGTTAATTGCCTCCGCGTTTATCTTACAGACAACTTTATTAACAATTTCCTCGATGTTGCAAGGCCGATAAAGTGTGACGTATGCACCCACGCAATCAGCTGATCTACTGCCACCAATCAGCTGATCTTTGTTATGACTGGGGGTGATGGGTGGTGGTGGTGGTGCTGGTGATGGAGAGAGAGAGAGAGAGAGAGAGAGAGAGAGAGAGAGAGAGAGAGAGAGAGAGAGAGAGAGAGAGAGAGAGAGAGAGAGAGAGTAGTAGCAGTAATAGTAGTAGTAATATTAGCAGTTGTTAGGATTTTACTTCATCCGTCTCTCTCTCTCTCTCTCTCTCTCTCTCTCTCTCTCTCTCTCTCTCTCTCTCTCTCTCTCTCTCTCTCTCTCTCTCTGATTCCTCCATTCATTCCTTTATCTTCCTCTCTTTCATCGTTATCTTACACAGTTTTCTTTCTTCTTAACAACTGCCACATTCTCTCTCCCTCTTACCTCCTCCCTCCCTTCTCCCTCTCCACATTCCCCTACATTCCATAGCCTCTTCCTTCACTTCCTCGCCTTCCCTTGCCGAGTTTCTCAGTCTCCCAAAACACTCCCTGTCTCTTCCCTTATTTCCCTATTTTTCTCTTCTCATTCTTCGCTTTCCCTGTGTTTTCAGTATTTAAATTCTCCTTTCTTTACCGAATTTATCTTTATTATTATTTACTGTTCTTAGTTTCTCTTTAATCTTTGCTATCTCTATTGCTAGTTTCCTCTCCATTTACTAATTTTTCTCTCTTGCTTTTTTTTTATATTTTTTTTTCTATTCCTCTTCTATTTTTCCCTCTCCTTGTCTCTTTCAGTATACTCTCCCTTCCTTTTTCTACTTCTCACTCTTCTTATTATCTTCTCTCCTTCTGTCTCTTTCAATATCCCTACTATTCTCTCCCTTTTTCCCTCTCTCACCGATCTTTCTTATTCCTTATCCTCTGTCCTGTTCTCTCCCTTCCCTTATCAAATTCTCCCTCTTCTTATTATTTACCCTCATATCTTCCTTACGCTTGTCTCTTTCAATATTCCTCTCCCTTCTATGTCTTTCCCTCTCTCACCAATCTTACGTGTCCTTTTACTCTTTATCCTATCTCTCATGCTTCCTCTGGTTCCTTCCTCCCCCTCACAACTTCCCCGTGTCGCTATCTTCCAGGCAGCGAGCGACGACTCTTGCTGCTCTATCGATCATTCATCTTTATACCGCAAACACTCTTTTGTTGCCTCTCAAATGGCATGGCCGGCCGGACCCTCACAATGGCCCGGGGTGCTCCGCCAGGCACACTGCAGTACCTACCCTACCGCTCCTCCGTGCTGGTCTTTTGTTGTTGTTGTTGTTGTTGTTGTTGTTGTTGTTGTTTTATTTTTTCGGGGCTATTCTATTGCTCTATGCTAGCTTTTTTTTATTATTATTGTTTTTTTTCTATTTTTATTTGTTTATTTTAGTTTTTTGTCCACTGTATGTTTTATTTTTTTTATCGTTCTACCAATCTATGCAAGCTTTTTTATAATTAATTTTTTGATTATTTTTATTTTACCTTTTTCTTTTTTTATTTTATTTTGTCCACTGCTTTTTTTTTTTTTTGGGGGGGCGCGTCTCTCATGCAAAGTGCTTCTACATCATGTTTCATTGTATTTTTTTTCCAATATATGCAAGTTCTTCTTTTCTTTTTTTCATTCATTGTATTTTTTTTTTGTATCCTTCTGTATCCTTTAAGATGGTTGTGTATACTGTCTTTTATTTTCTTACGTTTCTTTTCCTCGCAGCCACTTCAGTCTATTCTATATAAGGCAGTATTTTTCTTATATCCCCCAAACCTATTAACAAATCCTACGATCCTGAATACTTCCTAGGAAACCCCGTCAGATTATCACTTTTCCTACACTTCCGCTACATAATTTAGTTTCTTTTCCTTTCCTTTTCCCTTTTATATTCTACATCACACACCATGCACTCCCCTTTACAGATCACAGAGCCTCTTCACACACCACACAACGCTTCTTACACATTAAAACACTCCCCCTCTTATATCTTCCAATAACACAACACACCTTACCTTTCTCACGCACCCTGCACCTTACAACACCCTGGCATAACTTTCAATAACATACCCTGCCTCACTCACACCCCCCTACACCCTACAATATCTTATGTATATCTGCCAATACACAAGCACAATACACCCTGCCTT
>NC_087178.1:18634750-18639750 GCF_035594125.1 Scylla paramamosain
TAACACTGAGAGAAAGAAGGAAAGGGGAAAGAGACAATGGGAAAATAGGAAATAATGCTATAAAATAAGACAGAAGCAAGACACTAAGGTAAGACTGAAAGAAAGAACAAAAGAAAAAAGGAAACAAAGCGGATAAAACAAACACACATCGCTTATAAACAAACACACATCGCTTTTTTGTCTCCTTGTCAGCCTTTCCCCAGCGGACTTTTTAGACCACCTAACCTAACCTAAGCTAACCTAACCTACAGGGACTGCCACGTGTAGAACAGGGACCGCCACGCGTAGGCCTGATGGCTTCTTGCAGCTTCCCTTATTTCTTATGTTCTTATGTTCTTATGTAACTTAACATAACATAACAGAAGCTAAACTAACCTAACCTAACTTAACCTAACCTAAACGCTCTCTACATCTCCAGCAACTTCCAAGCACCTCTCCTCTACCCCGCCACTACCCAGGGAGTACCTACACCTCCTTACCTACACAGTACACTTCCCCGCATCTCCCCAGCAGGCGGGTCTCGGCGTTCAAGGTGACTCACAGTGAAGGCAAACGCATAAATAACACTCCCCAACTCGCCCAATTTAAAGAGGAGACATAATATTTGTGTTATAGTGAAGTTATGAGCCAATGATTAATATGAGAATACAACTGCAGGTAATGTATATATTTATTTTACGTGCGTGGAGGAGTTAGTCTCTCTCTCTCTCTCTCTCTCTCTCTCTCTCTCTCTCTCTCTCTCTCTCTCTCTCTCTCTCTCTCTCTCTCTCTCTCTCTCTCTCTCTCTCTCTCCTTTTTATCGCTTCTTATTTTGCTAGCTATCCCCACTCTCCCTCTCCCTCTCTCCCTCCCTCCAACACGCCCCACGGCCCCCCAATATGGCGCAGGCGAATTATGTTGGGCTAAATAGTTTCTTCTATATTACCACCGGGAGAATATTTCAGGGAGGAGGAGGAGGAGGAAGAGGGAGAGGAGGGGGAGGAGGAAAAGAGGAGGGGGAGGGTGGATGCTCAATGTAATATTCAGGCTGTGTATCGATCATATTTGCATTCGGGCGGGTAAACATGAGTCTGCGAGCACCATATAAAAGTATTTTCTCATATTCTAACTCCGTATCGTGGTTGCTGTTATTATCATAATCACCGTGAGTTATCTGGCAGGCCTGTAGGAGGAGGAGGAGGAGGAAGGAGGGAGAGGATGAGGAGGAGGAGGAGGAGAGTACAGGACCAATTAATTTGAGTATATCTTGATTGTATCTCCCTCGTGGCCTCTACCTCCAGTACCTTCAGTGTCCTCCAGTTTGTCCTCCACTGAACCCTTTGCGTCTCTTCCACTTCTCCCTCTCCACACTCACCTCACACTCCACTCACCTTCAAACTTATGCATTTACCTTCTCTCTCATCCTCACTCTCCCCACTCCCTCCACTCAGCTCCCCTCCCCCCCGGCGCTGATAAGAGGGAGGAACAGGGGAGATAAGGCCCTATTGTCGCCCCAGCCCTCCCCCCAACTCTCTT
This sequence comes from Scylla paramamosain, assembly GCF_035594125.1. Classification (NCBI taxonomy): domain Eukaryota; kingdom Metazoa; phylum Arthropoda; class Malacostraca; order Decapoda; family Portunidae; genus Scylla; species Scylla paramamosain. The sequence goes on from NC_087178.1 coordinate 18,636,266, forward strand.
ATCTCCGCGCTCAGGTGCAGGTTATCTTCGTATTACCGCCAGGTGAGCCCAAAGGTGCGACGGGGCCTGAGGTTATCGCAGAGAGAGAGAGAGAGAGAGAGAGAGAGAGAGAGAGAGAGAGAGAGAGAGAGAGAGAGAGAGAGAGAGAGAGAGAGAGCATCATTCACTGACTCCACCGATGGTTTACGGTCTCATATATTTATCGACCTAAAAACTTATCTATTTATCAAGCCATTTATCTGTTTATCTACATATCAGTGCATTCATTGGCTTTGCGCACGTAAATCTGGCCGTTGTTGCGGACGGCCAGATGGAGATAGGTAAATGTAACTATAAATATAACTGGGATAAATACAAGACCGAATAAATACACAAATAGACAGATAAATGGTTACGAAGATAGACAGATAGATGGATAGATAGACTGATAAATAGATAGATAAATAGAAAGGCAGATAGATGAACAGATAGATACATAGATAGATAGATAGATAGACAGATAGATAGATGGATGGATAGATGGTTAGATAGAGAATTACTCAAGAGACAGGGTTGTTAGCAAGTTAATTAGTTAAACATATAGATAGATAGATACCCCGATAGACACCTATTTAAGTAAACAAACATTTACATAGATAAACAAACACACAGGCAAACATTATCACCAAAAGAAAGAAAAGACGAAAATGCAAGAGAGAGAGAGAGAGAGAGAGAGAGAGAGAGAGAGAGAGAGAGAGAGAGAGAGAGAGAGAGAGAGAGAGGGAGGGGGAGAGTCTGCCGGCATTAAGACATCACACTAGGGACACAATCAACGGCTATCTTTTCATGATGACACACTGCGGTAATACAAAATAACCGAGCCACGCACACCACGGAGCAAGTTATCTTCACTATCTCCCCGTCATCTCTCACCCTTTCCTCCTCCTCCTCCTCCTCCTCCTCCCCAGCGGCGGTTCTCTTCAAGTTCCCCAGTTCCTCCCCCTCTTCATCCACCCTTCCCCCTTCTTCTTCTTCTTACATGGATTGCGAAGGAGGAGGAGGAGGAGAAGGTGGAGAATGGGAGAGAGAAAATTGAGACTTGTATGTATGATCGAATTAGTCTATTTCTTATTAAGGATTACAATAGTGTTTTATTAATTATCAAAAAGGTGTGTTGCATTTCTATTGTACTTTCACTGTATTATTTCACGAGATACAGTCACATGTACACCTGTAGGTAAATGAACATGTGCGTGTGAGGTCCGTTTGGTGCACACATGTACGTGGGATGCATCTTAAACGTGTGTACATAAATCATTTGAGTGTACACGACGTCAGGTCAAAGTATGCCACCTAGAATTACGTGTGTGTGTGTGTGTGTGTGTGTGTGTGTGTGTGTGTGTGTGTGTGTGTGTGTGTGTGTGTGTGTGTGTGTGTGTGTGCGTGTGTGTGTGTGTGTGTGTGTGTGTGTGTGTGTGTGTGTGTGTGTGTGTGTGTGTGTGTGTGTGTGTGTGTGTGTGTGTGGTATAATTCCTTTGCGTGATGTACGTACAGCCTCTCCCCTCCACCCCACCTCTCCCACCTCTCCCCTCCCCCTCTCCCTTGCGTGTATGGGGCAGAAAAGCCGCTGGGAAAGGAGGGAAGCTACGAGGAAGAATCAAGATTCGTAAAATGGAAGGGAGAATGAAAAAAAAAAGATGAAAAAACACACGAAGGACAAAGACAAATAAAGCAAATCATCTCACAAAAGAAAAAAAAAAAAGGAATTAAGAATAACAGAAAACACACACAACAAAAAAAAGCGAATAATTAAAAAAAAAAAAGCAGATCTTCCATTAAAACCAAGTGATAAAAAAACAAAAAAATAAAACATAATAAAACATCAAACCTTTTCCGACAGCACTACATGACCCTTTCGCTACCGACCGAACCTTCCACGCCCGACCGAGAATGTGGAGGCGGTCGGAAGGATGAGGGAAGAAGGGGCAGAAGGTCGGAAGGTAGAAAAGAGAAGAGACCAGGGGCGGGAGTCAGGGATGGAGGGAGTGTGTGAAGGCGGTGATGAACGAGTGACGGTGTTGAAGTAAATGTATGAAATTACCCATAATTTTACCCCATTACCCCAACGTGTCAAGCCCAGGAGGAGGGAGGGAGGTGGTGAGTGTGTGAGAGTAAGTGGTGATGAGGTGAAGAGTCGGCGTCTGGCGGGAGGGTGATGGTGGTGTTGTGTCTTGTGTGTGGTGCAGTGTTGTGATGGGTAAGGTAGGGTGTGGTGGTGGTGGTCGTGGTGGTGGTGGTGGGTGTGAGGAAAGCAGGAGGTGTGTGCTTATGAATATGCTCATACTTGTCTATTCTCAGCACAGGTTTTTCCTTTTCTTGTACCTTCTGACTTAGTAATTTTCTCACTTTAGGATTCACCTCTCAACATTTTGCTACTTAGGTAACCAGTCAGCCACTCACTCAGCCAGCCACTCAGCCAGCCAGCCAGCATACCTCCCATCCAATCAGCGAGTCAGTCACCCACCTTACTAGCCACACAACCATCCTATCAGTCAGCCATCCAGTCACCCAGTCAGCCAGTCAACCAGCCAGCTAGCATATCCTCCACACAAACCCTCCAGCGCCCAACCAGCCAAATTATTATTCAGCCATCCAGTCAACCAGCCAGCCACACAGCCACGCAGCCAGCAAGCCACCCAGCCAGCCAGCCAGCCAGCCAGAGTAAGGCGTGCATGCCCCACAGCAAGTCTTATCTGACTGTACATCTCCACCTTGCATACTCTGACTCAGGTAATGACGGTCCCCCTTTACCTCTGCTCCTCCACCCCCTCCTTCCCCTCCACCCCCTCCACCACCAACTACCATCACACTCTCCCCTCCTTCATCCCCATCATATCCTCCACCTCCATCCCCTCTCCCCAGTGCTCCCCCCAACTCCCTCCCTCCCTCCCTCGTGGCCCTGAGAGAATAGACGGACCCAGTGCTATTGTTACGAACACACAAACCCACACACACACACACACACACACACACACACACACACACACACCAACATTCACATACACGCAAATATTCACACGTCATTAGGTAAGTTATTTTATTTCCCTTCCCTCCATCCCTCCCTTCATTGTTTATTCTCTGTTTCTCTCTTTCTCTCTCTGTTTCTCTCCCTCCCTCCATTATTCCTTCCTTTTACGCGCCACTATTACCATTTCCACACTCCGCAATGGCTTTTATTTCACCATTTCTTCGTCCACCCTTCCCTTCACCCCTTCACCCCTTCACCCCGTTCAGTACCAGTAGTGGTCGTGCATCCTTCATTACTATCACACAAAGCACACGTGAGGCGAGGCTGACGCTTACCCTGCACCAGACCTTGCTTCTTGCTCTCCCCTTCCTCCCTCCCCTTATATTACCTCCCCTTCTCCTTTTTATTCCCCTGCTTCCTTTCTCTTGTTATTTTCCCTTGTAGCGTAACATGTGTCTTATCTTTTAAACTTTTCCTT
>NC_087178.1:18644750-18659750 GCF_035594125.1 Scylla paramamosain
AGTGGCTTGCGTCAGCTTGATAATGGCCTTTTGTGGTCCCTGGCGGAATGTGCTTCAATTCCTCGTGGTCTGTGGCGGGTCTCCTGAAGGCTATTAGACAACCCTGGTTACGCGCACACACACACACACTCACCCTCTCCTTTGCTCCTTATCTTGCCTTCGTTTACCCTTTACCCTTCCCTCCTGCCTCACTCACCACCCTCCCTCCCCTCCTGTCCTCCCTCATTCTTCACACCAACACCCCCCACTCTCCCTCCCTCCTTCTCTCTCTCCTCGCAGCATTTCCTTCCCCTCCCTCCCTCCTCGCCGACCTCCCACTTGTATTTAGCGAGGCATTCACATCTTCATTAGTCCCCCATCTCGCCCAACACGTCCTGATTTTTCCCCTAGGACAGACTAATTGACAGGAGGGAGGCTTGTCTTTCTTCACCCTGCGAGAAGAAAACGACGTAAAAATAGCAGCGGCCCAGAGAGAAAGAAAACGAGTACCTACTTACACCAGTCGCGCACTTCATCTCCCGGGATATTATAAGTGGCGTGGTGCGTGACTGTGTCCTTGTCCGTCATGGTGCTGCAAAGAAAACGGAAAGAAAAAACCGTGCCAGTCAGCGAGTCCCAGATTGGCTGAGGAGTGTGAGAGACTCAGTGTGAGAGCCCCGGTGACTAATGGAGGCGAGACTGTGATTGGTGGAGGCTCGGCGGCAATTTACAGTCGCGCAACGAGCCAATTAGAGCGTTCGTGCAGGTGTCAGGATGGCCATAAGTGTCCTCTGTTTTGACTCATGAGCGAGGGCAGCGGCAGGGTGCAGGGGTGAGGCAGGGGGTGCGGCAGGGGTGAAGCAGGGGTATGAAGGCCACTGCTTGTTTGTGTGCACGTCCATCTCTGTTTGTGTGCGTGTGCGTATACATTAGTTTCCCATTGGTGAAGGCTCAGACGTGTGGTTGAAGGCTTCCAGAATGTTTAGTACCTTTATGGAGACGCTATCTGGCCCGCTGTGATGGACGGGTGGTAATGTTCCTGGCGACGAGAATGTTAAGGTTCGAATAAAAATCAAATAAACAAGTTAGATAAAGAAAATGTTTTGGGCGACGCCATTTTACTTCGTTGATGCTCTTCTTTTTTTTTTTTTCCTTACTTTTTCTGTCTTTTTTTCTTGCAGTGGGGAGGAGGCCACGCAAGGAGATAGAAAATTAAGAAAACAACTCAATTCTCGTTGCTAAATAAAGTTAATTAATCAGTCAACTAACATGGCTCCTCTTGCAGTCTTTTGCTCCTCTATTATATATATTTTTTTTCTTTTTAAGGCGGAATTGAGTGAACTTTTAAAACCCCTCAATTATCGCTCCCAAAGTAAAATTAGTCAATCAACGAATTTTCTTTTCACTCGGTTTTCTTACCAATATATTCTCTTTGTTTTTGTTTTTTTTTTGGGGGGGTGGAATAGGAACTGAGTAAACTTTTCATTTTTTTTTCTTATCTTTACCAGAAAAAAATGAAAAAACTTCTCAATTATCGTCCCAAAAATCAAATTAATGAGTCAACTTCTCTTTCTACTTTCTTACTTCATTTTTTGGAACGCCATTCGAGCAAGTTTTATTTATTTATTTATTTATTACCCTTTTCTGCCACACTCGATCTCCCAAAATAGAATGAATGAATCAGTCAACTTTCCATTCGCTTCTCTTACTCTTATTTCCTTTCTAAAAACTTCAATTGAACGAATTTAACTATTCTTCTTTTACCTATTACTTTTTTATTGCCATAGTCCATCTGCCAAATACGTAAAAGAAAACTAGAATAAAGAAACAGCAGACCATCTTCAACACCTGAGCACCTTCCTTCACCTGAACACCTTCCTTCACCCCACCTGCTAATTACTGATGCCATTAAGATCTTCAATTATTGCGATCCCAAATGCTTCAATATATCTCTCATTACAACGCCTTAATAAGCAGTCCGGACAACAGCTTGATTGTAACACCGTCCCCCCCTCTCTCTCTCCCCCCCCCCGCAAAACTCTTCCTGGGCCGGATACAATAAAGAAGTTATAATTGAGTGTGGCATGAAATTATAAACAACAGATCAAAAGCCGTAAATTTTCGCTCTTTTTTTTTTAATACGTATCTTTTCTTTATCACCAGACGTTAATTTGATCTTTCTGTTTTTTTCTTTCTTTTCTTTCTTTTTCTTTTCTTTCATTTTCTCCATCCACGAACTTTAAATATCGGTCGCTTTTATCTGTAAACACCCACACACACACACACACACACACACACACACACACACACACACACACACACACACACACACACACACACACACACACACACACACACACATTCACACACAGGATATAAACAGGATAAAGATAAAAATAAAAACGGATAGGAAAGAAGGGATAACACACACACACACACACACACACACACACACACACACACACACACACACACACACACACACACACACACACACACACACACACACGAAAACAAAAGCAAGACAGAAAACTAAGAAGAATAAAATATAAATATAAAATGATAACTAGACAAGAAAGAAAAAAAAAACGAACAAGGAACAGAAAAAAAAGACGAACAGAAAAAAGATGAAAGAAAGCAAAGATAAATATAATAAAGAGAATAACAAAATAATGCTAAAAGAAACAAAGGAATAAAAACAAAGGACATGGAAGCGAGGAATAGAAGGTAAATGGGGAGAAAGAGCGAGGCGATGGTAAATGGGGAAGGGGGGGAGAAGGGAGGGGCGCTTATCGGAATGGGATGATATACAGATGAAGGGTTAAAAGGGCAAGGAAGGGGAAGGGAGGAAATGTGAGGTCGGGAAGGTGAAGGAAGAACGTTGAGGGGAGAGGGGAGAGGGGTGTGGGGAATAGGGAGAGGGATGAGGGTGAAGTGAAGGGTGAGGAGTGAGTGAGAGGTGTGGAACAAGAGTGAGAGATGAGGTGTGAGAGGTGATGGGAAGGGGAAAGGTGCAAGAGAAGAGGAGTAAGGGTGAGTGAGGGGAGAAAGTTGTGGGGAGAGGGTGAGGTTGTAATGAGGAGTGAGAGAAGTGTAAGGGATGTGAAATGAGGGTGAGATATAGGAGGGGTGAGGGGAGAGGGGTGAGGGGAGAGGGGTGAGGGGAGAGGAGCGAGGGAAAAAGTGAGGGGGTGAGGGGGTGATGATGGATTCTTTGGGCTTGTAGTCTCCCCTTAAAAGAGAAAATAGAAGAAAATGAAAGACTGAGATTGTTATTAGTGAGAAAATGCAAGAAAAATAAATAAAAAATAACAAAACAAAAATAAAGTGACTATTATTATTATTATTATTATTATTATTATTATTATTATTATCATTATTATTCTGGAAAACTTCAAAAAAGACTCCCTTGAAATACTTCTAGCGCCCCACCTTCAACTTACCATAAATTATCATAGCAAGCAACGAGACACACACACACACACACACACACACACACACACACACACACACACACACACACACACACACACACACACACACACACACACACACACACACACTTTTTATAGTAAGATTTCCGTTATCTGTTTTACCTCTCCTCCTCCTCCTCCTCCTCCTCCTCTACCCGCAGGTGTAGGGCGGACGTTGGACTGTAGGTGGAGGAAGACGAAGCAGAAGTGAAGGAGAAGGAGGAGGAGAAGGAGGAGGAGGTGCGGGGCCGTCCATCACCGCCCTCCTCCGCCCATTTCTTCCTCTCTTTTATTTTTCCCTTTGCCTCTTTTCGGTGTTTTTATTATATGTGGCGAGAGCGGCGAGCGATCCATCACGCGGTAACAAGCAAGCACCAGGTCCCCCAGATGTTTAGGCGCGGGGGGAGGGGCGGGGGAGGCAGGGGTGAAGGGCTAGGGAGAAGGGAAGGGGAAAGGGAGGAACTGCGAGGAGCGGGGAAGGTCACGAAACACTGAGGTAAATAGAAAAAAAGTGAGTGAAGGGTAGGAGAAGAGGTGTGAAGAGAGAGAGAGAGAGAGAGAGAGAGAGAGAGAGAGAGAGAGAGAGAGAGAGAGAGAGAGAGAGAGAGAGAGCGGAGAGGGAAGGCTTGAAGGAGAGGTGGAGGTGTGAGAGGAGGCGGAGGAAGGAGATGGAGGAGAGGGCTGAAGGAGCAGCTAACTTCTTCACCTGTTGTGCACACCTGTTGATGAGCAGCACCTTCAGGTAGACACAAAACATGATTAACTTCACTGTGCAAACCAATATCTCATCACTTCCACCAAAGCATCGCCAGCCATGTCTTCAAAGCTGACAACATGACTAATATTTTTCAATCTTTCACTCCCTCCTCCTCCTCCCTTCCTCATTCCTCCCTTCACCCTCATCATATGAAGACGTTAGTTGGCTCCGTATGTGTGTGTGAGTGTGCGTGTATGCTAGAGGAGGAGAGAGGGAGTTGGAGGTGAGTTGAGGAGAGGCGAGGGGGGTGGGACGCGGGAAAGAGGAAGGGAGATAACGCCTATCCACTAACTCATTGATAACGTCAGCTGATACCATGCGCGGCACCATCAGGAGGAGGAGGAGGAGGAGGAGGAGGAGGAGGAGGAGTGGAAAAAAAATGTTAAGTTTATGCTACAAACTGAGGAAGATGGTAATACTGACGATGATAATGAGGAGGAGGAGATGAGGGAAGTGGAGAGAAGAGGAGAGAGAGAGAGAGAGAGAGAGAGAGAGAGAGAGAGAGAGAGAGAGAGAGAGAGAGAGAGAGAGAGAGAGAGAGAGAGAGAGACACACACACACACACACACACACACACACACACACACACACACACACACACACACACACACACACACACACACACACACACACACACACGTACAGAAATTTATGCACGTACACCCGCACACGCACACCGGTCACAAGCACACCAACACGCACACAGCCGCACGGGTAAAGCATTCATTACATGGGATTTCTATTCATACTACGGCGGCCACATGTTCGGCGGCGGTGGCGGTGGTGGTGGTGGTGGTGGTGGTGGTGGTGGTGGTGGTGGTAGTGGTGATGTTTAAAATGCTTCATGGAGATGAGAGAGAGAGAGAGAGAGAGAGAGAGAGAGAGAGAGAGAGAGAGAGAGAGAGAGAGAGAGAGAGAGAGAGAGAGAGAGAGAGATACCTACTGTCAATGAATTAAAGTCACCTATAACTCTCTCTCTCTCTCTCTCTCTCTCTCTCTCTCTCTCTCTCTCTCTCTCTCTCTCTCTCTCTCTCTCTCTCTCTCATTATATTGAAAGTCACTCTGTATACAATCTTTTTCCCACGTCTTTATATTCCAATGGGAGAGGAAAGGAGGAGAGAGGAAACGAAATGGAGGGGATGAAAGGGAATGAAGGATGAGGAAAGGATGTAGAGGATGAAGGGAGGGAGAGAAGAGGGAAGTGCAGAAAGAAATGATAACAAAAACAAAAGCATAATAATCAAGGGAAGTAAGAAAGAGAAAGGGAACAAGTAATGATGAGAGGAAGAGAAGATGGAAGTGTAAAAGAGAGGAAAGTGATAAGGAAAGATTGTAAGAGGAAAGGAAAGGAAAAAGAGGAAAAATAATAGGGAAGAAGAAAATAGATAATGTTTTTATAGATTAGGAGATAACTAACGAACGTGAAAAGGAAAAGAAAAAGAAAAAGAGGAAAGAAAATAATATAAGTGAAGGAACGAAAAGAGTAAACCAGGAAGAAAGATAAAAAGAGAACATGTAATTAAAGAAAAAGAAAAGAATAAGGAAGTGAGTAAAGCAAAGGAATAGAAGAAACAGAATAAGTCAGAGATATATATATAAGATGAATGAGGAAGACAAAGATGATGAAACAAAAGAAGACGAGAGACAGTAAGAGGACAGAAGGAGAGTAGGAAAAAGAAAAAAAAATGGAAATGAGATGGAAGGAAAAGAAGAGACAGTGAGATAGACAGAGAAGAGTAGGAAAGAAAAGAGAGTAAGAGAAAGAAAGAATGGAGATGAGAGAGAAGGAAAAAAAAAACAGACAGTGAGTGAATGAGAAGAAGAGAGAAAAGAGTGAACCGGAGAGGAGAGTAAGAAGCTGGGAGGGAAGGAAAAAGAAGAGAGACTGAGTGAGATAAAAGAGGAAGAGGGAGAGAAAAGAGAGTGAGGCAGTCACTTGTAACTAAGATTTACGGTCCCAGCTATTTCCTCAGAGCCACTTGAATGCGAAGGTCACAGGGGAGGGAGGTGACCTTCTCTCGGAGGGTCACGCCCTGGACTTATGCAAACTTGTACCCTGTGGCTCCTTTGACTCCCTTGGCTCCTTTGTGACGCCCTTCCCTATCTCCTCACCCTCGCTGACACAAAAACCATAGGTACACTGCTTGCTAATGACGTAAAATCACTTGTAATCAGCGACCCTTTAAAAAAATTCGTCCCTTAATTGAGAGGAAAAACTTCAGGATTTTCAACTGTTACCTGGAGACCCGCGGACTCCTCCCTCTGCTACCTGCTGATCCCTACAGTGTCCTTACCGATAAGCAGTAACTTTAGAAACTGCCCCTAATGACTGTCAACTCGGAACACATCAAATGAGACGCAAATTGAGTTATCCACGGAAGCACTGCACACGTAACTTTTTTTTTTAATGCAAGAGGGGCACTGACACTGGCCAAGGGTGACGAAACGAGTGTAAATAAAAAAGGCCCATTAAGAGTGCCAGTCCCAAACGAAAGGTCAAAAAGATTGTTCAAAAGTATAGGATAACTTTGCATACGTGTGAGAGATAAGGCAGCGAGATTTCAAAATGAGACTTCCTTACACTGACCAAGAGTAACAAAGCATGTGAAGATAAAAAGAAAAAAAAAGGCCCAGTCAGAGTGCCAGTGTCCCTCCTACATTAAAAAAAAAAAAATCCTACATAAAAAAAAAAAAAAAGTCCCGAAAAAAGAAAGGTTAAAAGGATTGCTAAAAAGTGGAGGATAATTTTGCATCCATGTCTGGGAGATAAGGCAGCGAGACTTCAAAATGAGCCTTAGTAACTTCTACTAATTCCTAGGCCACTTATTCTACATTGCCATAAGATAACAATTCTATAAGGAACTGTTAAACACATACATAGTCCTTGTTAAATGTGCTAAATATCAAACAACACATTAAAAAAAAGGTTACCTGTGCCCTAAATCGAGAAATCATGTCTGCCCTTCTTATCTCTTACAAATTCAAATGATAAAAAAAAAGTTTGCTTAATTTTATTCTATTTATTTTTTCTACACTATCATAATGGATGCAGAGAACTATTAATGCAACCTACAATACCTTTCATATCCAGGAAACTCAAATAGAAATACAAATTATACAGATTATCAAACGTTTCCAGACTCCTCGCTTGCTTCTTATCCCACACTGTCATAAAAAGTGAAAAAAAAAAAAAGAAAACGAAAGAAAGAATGAACACCATTAATACAACATACAATGCCCACTTTTTCTCTTGTCCAGGAAACTCAAACAAAAATATAAAAGGCACACACACACACACACACACACGCACGCACACACACACACACACACACACACACACACACACACACACACACACACACACACACACACACACACACACACACACACACACACACACACACACACACACACACACACACACATTAAAACATCATATACTGTCATAGATAAAAGAATTATTAAAACAACCCACAACGCTTTTTTTTGCGAGATTAATAAACTCAAACCAAAATTAAAAAAAAATAAAAAAAGATACAAAAAATATATATATATTCCTCACTCTTCCAGAAATCGTTCCCTTTTCCACAGAGGCCTTGAGAAAACATGGCAGACATTCAAAACAGACACTATCAATACAACACCTCCTTTTATACCCAGTAAAATCGAACAAAAATACAAATGATAAACAAGAAATATTCCTCACTCCCTGATTGTTCCCTTTCCAACAGAGACCTTGAGACAAAAAAAAAAAAAAGAAGAAGCAAAATACACACTATTAATGCAACACCTCTTTCAATATCCAGTAAAACCGAACAAAAATACAATGATACCAAAAAAAAAAAAAAAAAATTCTTCACTCCCTAATAGTTCCCTTTCCAACAGAGACCTTGAGAGAGTTGGTCCCGAGCACACCGAGGTTTGGATAGAGAACCCTGCCCTGCATTCCTCCTCCAATTACTACAGCACAGATCAATCGTCCCCTCGTTACAGAAAGTCCACCATCGAAGCCACGAAACTGCGAGGAACAAGAAAAGAAAAAGCAGAGGAGATGGGGTGAGGGAAAAAAAGAAGATAGAGCACACACACACACAAACAAACAGTCGGTCTTCCCTGTCGCTGATAAAGATGCAATGAGACTTAATCGTCCTTAATTGATGCTGTTTGACGTGTTGAATAAGCTCTACTTTCCTTAGGGGCGTACAGGTGTGACGGCTGCCTAATTAACCTGTTTATTTAACCTTAATTCGAGTCCCGAAGCTATAGTATCTCTCTCTCTCTCTCTCTCTCTCTCTCTCTCTCTCTCTCTCTCTCTCTCTCTCTCTCTCTCTCTCTCTCTCTCTCTCTCTCTCTCTCAAGTTTATTACTCTTTCAATGTTGCAACAGCCAGATAAGCAAGACCCGCCCGCTTTCCCTCCATCTCTCTCTCTCTCTCTCTCTCTCTCTCTCTCTCTCTCTCTCTCTCTCTCTCTCTCTCTCTCTCTCTCTGGAAGGTGTTCAGGATCGGGTGAGCGGCTCCATCCACCCCCACTAATACTGCTTATCTCTGCTTGTTCCGATGATGGTATTGTGTCCGGATGGAGGAGACAGGAGGGAGGAGGGAGGTGGATAGGAAAGGGGTGGAAGGGGAGGCAGGTGGGTGGAGAGAGAAAACATGGGGAAGGGATGTGATGGGAGGAAGAAGGGAGGGAGAGAAGGGGAGTATATAAGGGTTGGCTTTGTTTGTTAATAGTGCTTGTGTGGGAGAGAAGGAAGAGGGAGAAGGAGAGAGAGAAGTAAGAAGAGACGACATGGATCTTGATTGCTGAGAGAGAGAGAGAGAGAGAGAGAGAGAGAGAGAGAGAGAGAGAGAGAGAGAGAGAGAGAGAGAGAGAGAGAGAGAGAGTATATACAAACCAAAGAGACAAACACAGACACACAAACAGACAGACAACATCCCTGTGGCTGGCCCTTACAATGAGTACATCTTCCATTTCACTCTCCCTTCCTTTATCGAACCTTCCTCCTTCCCTACCTTTCCTCCCTCTCTTCCTCCGCCCCTGTAGATGAGCTGGCGGCAGTTTTCCTCACAACATCCTGCTGTGAAGACAATTAAACTATAAAAGAGAGGAGAAAAAAGACTAAATGCACAAGGGGCGTCTCTCTCTCTCTCTCTCTCTCTCTCTCTTTTGCAAGCACAGAGAAAAATGACCTAATGAGTGAGAGGCAAAAATGAGTAAATGAACAGGTGAGTAAAAGGTGAACGTAATGGGTCATTAATGATCACCTTCCTCGGCTAACAAAGGAAGCTGACGCACTCACGAAGGAGGGAGGAGAGAAGGAGAGGTGGAAGGGTGGAGGAAAGGAGATAGCAAGGGACGGAACGAAAAAAAAAAAAAGTTATAAGGTGATAAGCGAAGTAAATAGTAGAGAGGATACTCGTCTGTGCGTACACACACACACACACACACACACACACACACACACACACACACACACACACACACACACACACACACACACACACACACATTTTTTACATTCAATAATTGTTAGGTAAATATTAACCACCATTACGTTCTCTGTGTGTGTGTGCGTGTGTGTGTGTGTGTGTGTGTGTGTGTGTGTGTGTGTGTGTGTGTGTGTGTGTGTGTGTGTGTACAATTTTCCGCTGCCTCGCTATTAAAGCAGATAATAAAAGTTCGCAAAATGTCGTGTCATTTTCTACTTATTCCAATGACAGCAATTTGGAAACACTGCCTCCATAACTACCCACCATTAGCGAGATTAACAAACACTGGTAACCATTATCACTATTGCTGGAAGAGAAGGAAAATGGACGAACGGACAGCCACACGGTCAGACGGACAGAGAGGAAAACAGCCAGACGGTCAGATAGGCAGACAGACAGACAGCCAGACGTTCACACAGGTAGATAGACAGACAGCCAGACGGTCACACAGGTAGAGAGATAGAGGCAGCCAGGCAGGCAGACAGACAGACAGACAGACAGACAGCTAAACAGTCAGCCAGAGAGACAGACAAACAGATGGTCAGACAGACAGACAGACAGACAGACAGACAGCCAGACGGTCACGCAGGAAGACAAACAGACAGCTAAACGGCCAACCAGAGAGAGAGACAGACAAACAGACGGTCAGACAGTCAGACAGGTAGCCAGACGGTCAGACAAACAGATAGACAGACAGACAGCCTAACAGTCAGACAGGCAGAGGCAGAAAGACACAAAAGAGCAACAATTAGAGAGAAAGAGAGGGCGCTATCAAGGCTGTGATTCCTCTCTTTATCTCATTTATCTCTCTTTAATCTCTCTTTGTTTATCGCGCTGCAAAAATTCACGCTTCAATAATCCGAAATTACAGCTTCGACTCTCTCTCTCTCTCTCTCTCTCTCTCTCTCTCTCTCTCTCTCTCTCTCTCTCTCTCTCTCTCTCTCTCTCTCTCTCTCTCTCTCTTATATTTTATCCATCATCTTTCGTTTTCTCTTCTTTGTGTTTCTCGTCCTCTCTCTCTCTCTCTCTCTCTCTCTCTCTCTCTCTCTCTCTCTCTCTCTCTCTCTCTCTCTCTCTCTCTCTCTCTCTCTCAGGGATCTTAGGGTCAGTCTCCACCCACACATTCCTTCCCAATTACTGTTCACCTCTGACCGCTCTTCTCACTCCTCCCTCCTTCACTCCCTCCTTCCTTCCTTCCCTCCATCACTCTTTCTCCCCGTGTCCTTCCCTCCCTCCTGACCGCTGGCCCGCTTTTCTTCACTTTTTTTTTTTACCTTAATTCCACTTACATCACACTATTATTCACTTCACCCCATTCACTTTTATTGTTTGTCTATTCCCCGTTTCGTAAAATCATTCTCTCTTCATTTATTTATTCATTGAACTCTTTAACTTTCATCTCTTTTTCATATCCTTTTCTTTTTTTGTCTCTGTTTTTCTTCCCTTTTATTGGTCTCCTCCCTCCCTCCCTCCTTCCCTCTTTCGGTCTCTCCTTCCCTCTTTCCTCCTTCCCTCCATTTATCCCTTGAGAAACGCCCTTTGCCAATGGAGGAACAATAAGTGTCGTAAATATTGTAGAAGTGTTGGTAATTGTGCTAAAGGTGTGTGTGTGTGTGTGTGTGTGTGTGTGTGTGTGTGTGTGTGTGTGTGTGTGTGTGTGTGTGTGTGTGTGTGTGTGTGAGAGAGAGAGAGAGAGAGAGAGAGAGAGAGAGAGAGAGAGAGAGAGAGAGAGAGAGAGAGAGAGAGAGAGAGAGAGAGAGAGAGAGAGAGATACACACACGAATACATAAAGAAAAGTAGAAAACGAAAGCAAATCAACAACAACAAAAACAACGACAACAACAACAAATCACACATACACACACACACACACACACACACACACACACACACACACACACACACACACACAGGAAGCGAGCCACACCACCACCCTGCTCCCGAATCAGCCATTAACCATTACTTGAGGTGGTAAATGTATGGTAATGGGCGGGACAATCTCCCATATATGACTCCATTAACTCACTCCTCTATAATCATTTCCTCCTGACGACTTCCTCCTCCTCCTCCTCCTCCTCCTCCTCCTCCTCCTCCTCCTCCTCCTCCTCCCCCTTCTTATCTTTTTTTCTTGTAATATTTTCCTTTTCTTCTCTCGAAATCATTACTCTTTTCATCCCATTTTCTTTTCCTCCATTTTTCTCCTATAACTATCATATCCTTATTTTTTTTTCTCCATTTACTCAAATCTCTTCTAGTTTTTTCTCCTTTCCTCCTCCTCCTCCTCCTCCTCCTCCTCCTCCTTCCCTTCGCCACATAAACACAATAAAATCAGAGGCGCCAACCAGACATACATACATACATACATACATACATACATACATACATACATACATTACGTACATGGACCAATAAGTGGCAGATGACACGATACAAATTAATTAACGGGGGAGAGAAAAAATGAATAGAAAAAAAAGGAAGATAAAAACGACTCCAAAAGAAACAGAGAGAGAGAGAGAGAGAGAGAGAGAGAGAGAGAGAGAGAGAGAGAGAGAGAGAGAGAGAGAGAGAGAGAAGATATAAACAGGAGCTTTTATCTTAGACATCCATGTAAGTTTAACCCTAACGCTTTTTATTTGCCCTGGCGATAGGATACGTGTCCTTCCTTTATTGTTATCAGCGCCACCAGACCAGCGGGGCCATTCCAGATATGCGGGAATAACAAATGGAACCAAATGATAAAGAAAAGTAAACCAAATTAGACAAACGGATTTCTATGGAAGCTTACGAGACAGAGAGAGAGAGACGAGAGACTAAAGCTGCACTGATTGAAACGAGACACCAGGTAGACAAAAATTAACACTCAGGTAAGCTAAAAAAGAACTAACATATCAAGAGGAGACTAAAGAAAACAAAACGACAGGTAACACAGGTAAGCTAAGAGGAAAACTTAGAAAACTGACACAAGACCACAAGAAGTAAGAGGAATTCAAGAGACCTGGACTTATTATGAGACAAATACAGGTAAACAAAGCAAAAAGAATGTTGAGAGAGGACTAACTGAGGTAACGACAGGTGATCTAAGAGGAGAATTAGGACGCCAAGGAGAGGTAAGAGTAAATAAGAGGAGCACAGGTGACAAAGGTTACAAGAGTAGAATTTTAACACAAAGAGGAAGTCAGAACAAGCTACAAGAGATGGCACAGGTAAATTAAGAGTATAATTTCAACACAAAGAGTAAGTAAGAGGAACTAAGAGAAAACAAAACGACAAAGGTGAAATAAAAATATCAGAAAAGTCAAGAGGAAGAGACGACACAGGTGAATCAAGAGGAAATGAGAGGAATCAAGAGGATCACATTTAAGCTAAGGCGATAATCTTAACACCAAAAGGAGATCAGAGGAGCAGAGGAGCACAGGTGACACGGGTGAGCTGAGAGGAGCCGTGGGTGATCAAAGTAGAGCCAGACTGATCCAAAAGGAGCCGGGAAGGAGCCAAGGGTGTATGCCGATAAGCTGGCTCCTCTCACCTCAGACTACAAGCCTCCCCTCCCCCTTCCCCCCCGCTCCTTCACCTTGTTCCTGCCTCAACACGGGATCAAGTTACACCGTGGAGGAGGAGGAGGAGGAGGAGGAGGAGGAGGAGGAGGAGGAGGAGGAGGAGGAGGAGGAGGAGGAGGAGGAGGAGGAGGAGGAGGAGGAGGAGGAAGAGGAGGGAGGTATTATAAGGAGGCAAGACACTGGAAGAAAAATCAGTAAGAATGGAAGAGATAGGAATGAAGAATACGTGAGAGAGAGAGAGAGAGAGAGAGAGAGAGAGAGAGAGAGAGAGAGAGAGAGAGAGAGAGAGAGAGAGAGAGAGAGAGAGAGAGAGAGAGAGAGAGAGAGAGAGAGAGAGAGAGAGTCCTCACGCGGTATCCACATTTATCTCGTGAAGAACCAAAGACTCCACACCGACGCATGTAGGAATCCACTGACAAGAGTCCTTCCATCCTTCCCTCCCTCCCTCCTTCCCCCCTCCTTCCCTCCTTCCCTCCTTCCCTCCACTGCCGTTCCTCTTCCCTTTCTCCTGACCCCTTCACCTTCCCTCTTCTCTCCTAAGGGTTAGAAACATGAAAATTCTCCTTCTTCTTCCTTTCCTCCATCTCCCTTTCCTTCTCCTTCACTTCTCCTCTTGTGTTTCTCCATTTTCTTCCCGCTTAATCTTTTTTCCTTCGGTATCATTCATCATTATATATTTGACATGGTTCTCATAATCTCTCTCTCTCTCTCTCTCTCTCTCTCTCTCTCTCTCTCTCTCTCTCTCTCTCTCTCTCTCTCTCTCTCTCTCTCTCTCTCTCTCTCTCTCTCTCTCTCTCTCTCTCTCTGAATGTGTGTGTGTGTGTGTGTGTGTGTGTGTGTGTGTGTGTGTGTGTGTGTGTACAGGTCTCTCTCTCTCTCTCTCTCTCTCTCTCTCTCTCTCTCTCTCTCTCTCTCTCTCTCTCTTTCTGGAACCCATCCCGGATAAGAAATTTTCCTAGTCACTTCCAACACCTAAGTTCGCTAAAAAGTTGCCGGGAGATGGACACACGGGCCGCGCCACCAATCCCTCGCAGCACCGCCTCGCCTAATCAATACCGGGGTGTATGAGACTGTGGTAAATGACCCGGAGTGAGTGACGAGATGCAATGGCGAGGAAGAGCGACGGGGGAGCGCGGGGAGAAAGTCAAGGAGAGAGTGAAGTGAGGCTGGAGTGACTTGTGGTGAAGGGAGGATGGTTCTGGGAAACGTAATGCATTGAAAGGTAAGTAAATGGCTGTAAATAAATGAATGTGAATGGGTAATGATGCTGGTTCCGGGAAATATTTAAATGCACTGAAAATTAAGTCAATAACTGAACATATGTGAGTGTGATTGAGTGAGTGACTGAACGTTCTGATGTAGATGGAAGTTGCTACATTGAAAATTAAGTCAACAATTAAACATACGTGTGTGTAAATGGATGAGCGACTTTTGGTGAAGGTTCTGATGTGGATGGAATTTGCTACATCAGGGGAAGTTAATAATGCACTGGAAATAAAAGCTAAATTTGAATACCTTCTGGACTCTCCAATAATTGTCTTTCTGGAAGCGATACACTAATTGGGTTATTTTTTATTTATTTTTCCATCTCTCATTTCGGCCAGACTTATTAACATGTGCAAAATAAGGGTGAATTATTATTAAGATCGTGAGGTTAGAGTGAAAAAGGGTAAGGAAGAGAGCGTGAGTGGAGGAGGACGCTGCATCTGAGGGACACACGCTGCCTTGGGAACGCAGCAACTT
>NC_087178.1:18664750-18699750 GCF_035594125.1 Scylla paramamosain
GGATGGGGAAGAGAGTAAGGAAGAGGACTGTAGGGAGCTGGAAAAAGGAGATGAGGAAGAGGAGAGTAGATTGGTGGAAGAAGGAAATAAGAAGGGAATTAGAGACCTGGAAAGACAGGGAATTAAGGAAGAACAGAATAAATAAATGGAGGAAGTAACAGGAGTGAATAAAGAAAAAAGGAAGGAGGGACGAGGAAGAAAGACAGAAGTAACAGAAAAGGATGGAGGGAATAATGAAGAGGGAATAAAGAAAGAAGGAGAGAGAGAAGGAAAAGGGATGGTATGTAGAAAAATAAAGTAAGGTGAAGAGATAAAGGGGATATAGAAGGAAAGAAGAAAAGAGAAAATAGCGATAAAGGAATAACAGGAAGCAATTTCTATGGTAATCTCTGGATATTAACTAGTTCATCAATTTGTTTTTATTAATCTTGTTTTGATATCCTAACATTTTCAATTAGTCCTGTTTCCTTCACATTTTAACTCCCACCAGCTAGTAATGGGTGTTGAAGTAGTAGTAGTAGCAGTAGTAGTAGTAGTAGTAGTAGTAGTAGTAGTAGTAGTAGTAGTAGTAGTAGTAGTAGTAGTAGTAGTAGTAGTAGAAGGAGAAAAAGAAGAAAAAGAAGCATTACCAGCAAACAGTAGTAGTAGTAGTAGTAGTAATAGTAGTAGTAGTAGTAGTAGTAGTAGTAGTAGTAGTAGTAGTAGCAGGTATTTCCTTAACAACCTCCAGATTTAGCACGTAGAGTCGACATCACTTGCAAGAACAATATATAAACGCCAGAAGAATAAAGAACTGACATATAAATAGAATGACAAAAAAAAAAAATGCAATCTGCTTCTTTCTGATCTTGTTGAAGTATCGTTTACCCAAGGACACTTCAAGCCCTCCGCTCTTGTCCCTTTCTTGTCGACTTAAGGGCACACTGGGAGTAAATTTCAGTAGTAGTAGTAGTAGTAGTAGTAGTAGTAGTAGTAGTAGTAGTAGTAGTAGTAGTAGTAGTAGTAGTAGTAGTAGAAACAGTAATATCAATAAAATTACCGACAACCACCACTAAGAACAACAACAACAACAACAACAACAACAACAACAACAACAACAACAACAACAACAACAATAATAATAATAACAACAAATAGGCCTCTTTCTTCCCACGTTTTCACATTCTGGAAATAGAAAGAAAATCCGGTTAGGCGCAATAACTGGCTTCCCTCTGACTAAATATCCGAGGAATAATTTGTTAATTTCCTCTGAGGCTTATGAGGGGAATTAACGAGCTGGCGGAGGGAGCGAGGGAGGAGGAAAGAAACGAAGAGGAGAGAAGTGGAGGGGAGAAGAAGAAAAAAGAGGCGGCAGGGACGAGAAAGGAGCAATTTTGTGGTTTTCTGTTGCTGTGTGGCGGTGTGGTGGAGTGGTGCTTGCAATTGTGGTGATGTGGCGCTGTGGTGTGTGGGATTTCGTGGCGTAACGACCAGGAAGAGGGAAGCAAGGGGAGAAGAGGAAGGGAAAAGGGGAAAAAAGAGATGGTAGGAAGGAAGGGAGGGCGAATTTTTTGCGTACTGTGTGTGGTGGTGTGGTAGTGGTGTTTGTGTGGTGTTGTGGTACCCTGGACTTTATGGTGAAAAGATACGCAGGAAGAAAGAAACGAGGATGGGATGGGAAGGGGAAAAAAAAATGGGATGGAAGAAGAGGTGATAATTCAGTGGCTTGTTGTGGCAGTGTGGTGTGGTGTGGTGCGTGATAAAACGATGTGGTGGTGCGTGGCCGTGGTGTTTGGTGCGGTAGTATTACGTTACTTGTTATTGTCGTGCGGTGGGGTGACGTGAGGTGTGGTGACGTGTGGCGTTGTTGTGGTGGTACGTGTGGTGAGTCACGGTGCATGCAGTTAGTGTGGTGGTGTACACCGTGGTGCGCTGCGGCGTGGGACGGTGTGACGAGGCGTAAGTTGTGTGATTGGATAGCCGTGGTGTTGTCAAGGAGTGCTGACGGTGTAGTAGAGGGTGTAGAGTGCGCCCACACCAGGAGTGCCTCGCGTCTTGGCACCGTGGCTTAGCGAGGTGTTGAGTGGCATTAAGTGGAGTGTTTATGTGGCTCTTTTATGTTGCGGGGCTGGTGGCACCCTCACCTGGCGATCGTTGGCACTCTCTGGGCGGTGCAGGGATATATCGATTCTAGTGCCTGTGGTGCCACCCTGTCTGGCTCTCCTCCTCGTCCTCCACCGCCTCCTCCTCCTCCTCCTCCTTCTCCTTTTCCTACTCCTCCTAATCCTCCTTTGTTGCCCTTGCCTCGCTGCGCTTACCCCTGCTTGCCTTTCTCCCTCGTGCTTTGATGTTCAGTTTAAAGCTTACAAGTTAATGTAGTGCTCTATCTGCCGTGTATGAAGCAGTAAGAGGAAAGAGTTTTTGTCGAAGAGGATTAATCTTGCAACTCTGTGTGTGTGTGTGTGTGTGTGTGTGTGTGTGTGTGTGTGTGTGTGTGTGTGTGTGTGTGTGTGTGTGTGTGTGTGTGTGTGTGTGTGTGTGTGTGTGTGTGTGTGTGTGTGTCCAGCGGCGTGTTTTAGCCGGAATGTGCGAGGGTATTCAGACCTAATTGGCTGGTGTTTGTCTGACTCAGTGCAACGCAAAGAAAATGTTAACGTTAATCATTCAGCGTTGCAGGAAGGGAGGGGGGTAAAAATTGCTTGATGATGAACACGAACGCGGAAATGTGTAGCACTGACGGCCAGAGAGAGAGAGAGAGAGAGAGAGAGAGAGAGAGAGAGAGAGAGAGAGAGAAAGAGGGTCGGGGAAGCGAGAGCAACAAAATTATTCACGTACATTGAGACTGGTAGTTTATTCAACGCGCTCCAAACCTTCATTTCACACTCCCCAGCCTCCGCCACCAGACGCGCGCCCTCGCATAAATGAAACACTGCCATCCACAATGCTGCCATCCACTCCATCATCCACTATCACCCGCACACCATCCCCGATCTATCAACCAACATTGACAACCAGCATCGCTCTAATGGCAGCTGCGGCGTATCTACCACCATCGATCTAACCAGTAGTAACCACACACAATCAGCCCCGCCATTCCTCCACCACCACTGCTACCACCACTACTACCACTATCACTGCCAACAATACTACTACCGTTGCTGCTACTATTATGCTATCAATTGTCCTTTTATTCTTCCTTGTCCTCTTCTTATTTCTACTTTTCCTCTTACTACTACTACTACTTCTATTACTACTACTACTACTACTACTACTACTATCATCATCATCATTATCATCAGTGACACACACACATCACCGCCGTTGTCACTCATATTTCTCTCATTCTGAATTCCTCTTTCATCGCTGGATATCTGCAAGTGGTTCTTCTCCCTGGACGGCCACGACGCGGCGCCCCATCCATCACACTCACATCCACACACACTGAAAGACTCGCCTAAACACACACCACTCAGATACCAAACTCGCCCATCAGATACTCAGACCAGTTACATTTTACGGATCATTTTTTATCATAACTTATTTTTTTCTGTCTCTCTTTCTGTCCACTCATCATTCCTCCATCCCTTCTGGAGTCCTCCCTCTGTCTCCTTCGCGTCTCTTTCCTCATAGACTAGTTACATTTTACGCAATATTTCTCTGTACTGACTTTACTTGCTATATATCTTTCTCCAGTCTATTTATCCTTACATTTTACTCCGCATTCCTCGTCCTTCTTCAACCTACTCCTCTTTCTTTTTTCTCCGCCACGTCTCTTCCTTCACACACCAGTTACGTTCTATCTTTTCTAGATATATTTACTTTCCTCCACCTATCCTTCTTGCATTCCTTTACCCTTGCATCTTATTCCTCTTTTCTCCGCGTCTCTGTCCTCATAACCCTGATCCCCTATCCTCCCCAAGTCCCTCCTTCTCCCTACTCCTGCCCGCTTTCATCTCTCTACTCCTCCTCTCCCCTCTCCGCCACCCCCAGCAGCTGCCTCCACCAGACATTGTTATTCTGACTTCATCCAGTTATGAAATGAGATCGCGAATCAAGTGCGAGAGGCATCTGTCATGCCTTCTGCCGTCACCACTACCGCCGCCCCGCCACCCGCCGCCCGCCGCCCGTCCCCTCACGCTCAATAACCCTACGATATTCGACCTTCCAATCCCCCGAAGCCTTCCCAGACGCAGCCTCCAGGTGTTCAGGGTCTGGTGCTTTCGCCATGCCGCAGAATGAGTGGGAGAGTGAGTGCTAGTGAGGTTTGCGCATAATTGATAAACCGTAAAGGAGAATGAGGGGCTGAGTATGAATAAAAACAATGCTCACCTGATGGCAATACCTCGAGTCCTCAGCGATCAATAGTCGGCAAAATCAAGCGACTGAGGCTAACGTGTGTGTGTGTGTGTGTGTGTATGTGTGTGTGTGTGTTACTTTATTTTTTACTGTCTTTTTTTTCCAGTCTTATTTTTCTTTCTTTCTTCCATGTAGCATTCTTTGTGTGTGTTATTTCCTCTTCCCCCCTTCCTCGTGATTCGTGTTGGAGTCCCGTTCGTGTGCGTGACGGATGAAGGTAATGGGGATAATAACAGCAACGGCGATAAACTTGAAGACGCAGGAAGAAATGAAAAAAACTTGGCTATGTGTTATTGTCACGATGGTGGTGGTGGTGGTGGTGGTGGTGGTGGTGGTGGTGGTGGTGGTGGTGGAAATCTTTGTTGCTATTACTCTATTATTGCTACCACTACTGCTACCACCACCACCACCACCACTACTACAGCTACTACTTCTACATGAAACTGGCTGTAGCTTTAGTAGTCGCAACAGAAGTAGTAGTAGTAGTAGTTGTAGTAATGGATGGGGATGATAGGTGGAAATAGGTAGGTATATTTCATACAGGGACTGCCACGTGTAAGCCTGGTCTCTTCTTGCAGTTTCCCTTATTGCTTATGTTCTTATATCTTTATGTAGCAGTAGTAATAGAAGTAGTAGCAATAGTAGTGGCGGTGGTGGTGGTGGTTGTGGTGGTGGTGATAAAAGAAGTAGAAACAGCATTATTTAAGGGAAAACAAAGGAAACACAAAGGAAACAAGTCTCTCTAGAACATTCCAACACAGTTTGTACTTTACACGTACCCTAAGTCATCCTTCATGTGTAATAGCAACAACCTCCCCATCACTCCCTTCCCTCCTCCCCTTCCCTCCCTTCACCCCTTCACCCCTTCTCCTAAACCTCAAATTGGCCAATAACTGATACCGATCACGTGACTCTCACCTCTTGTCTGTCTGTCTGTCTGTCTGTATGTATGTATGTCTGTCTGTTCTTTCCTCCGGTTTGTATCTCTTTCCTCCCTCCATTTATTCTGTCTATCCTCTTTACCGACTTGTATTTTTCTCCAGTTTCTCTTTTTTTCTCTCTCTCTCTCTCTCTCTCTCTCTCTCTCTCTCTCTCTCTCTCTCTCTCTCTCTCTCTCTCTCTCTCTCTCTCTCTCTCTCTCTCTCTCTCTCTCTCTCTCTCCATTTCTACCTCCCACCCTATTGATCTCTCTCTCTCTCTCTCTCTCTCTCTCTCTCTCTCTCTCTCTCTCTCTCTCTCTCTCTCTCTCTCTCTCCCCTCTCCCTGTCAAGCATAGTTTTTGCATTTTTACTATTGGATTTCACCGACTCTCCCTCCAAATACTTACATTAGTTATCCTTCCCCTCATCCCTACTCTCTCTCTCTCTCTCTCTCTCTCTCTCTCTCTCTCTCTCTCTCTCTCTCTCTCTCTCTCTCTCTCTCTCTCTCTCGTTATTGAATCATCATCAGAACAAATTTTTTTCACACAGAGAAATAACTCAATTTTCTTACAATGGAAATATAAAATGAAGAGAAAAATCAGCGACGCACGCGAGACTGTGTGTCATTATAACTGGAAATGACAAAGGAAAAAAAAAGAAAAGTATAAAAAAAGAAAAGAAGAAAATGGTGAATTCACGTCATCCAGCGATTATTTTCTCTTATTACTGGCATTTTCTGAATCGTAGCAATGCTCATTTTGAAACACGGAAAACACACATTGAGACTATTAGAAGGAAAAGAGGAAGAAAAAAAAACAGCAACAAAAAGAAGGAAGAAATGAGAAAACGAAACATTGATAGCAACGATAAAAAAAAGAAAAGACACTGGGATTATGAAAAGGAAAATAAAAAAGAAGAAAAAGAAGAAAACTAAGAAAACTGAATACAAAAACGATAACAAAACAACAACAACAACAACAACAACAACAACAACAACAACAACTACTACTACTACTACTACTACTACTACTACTACTACAACTACTACAACCAATTTCTCTCGCCCTGAAAGAGTCCCTAATTCCGTGTTATTTAGCAGCACTTGTTAACCTCACCCCCCTTAGGTGCGGGTCAGGGGGAGGTCACAGTGGGTGTCATGGAGGGGAGAAATGAGGGGAATGGGAGAGGGGAGAGGGAGGGGAGGTCATTTTTGAGGCGTGACGGAGGGATACGCAGTCTTGTTACGAGGGAAGAGGAGGAGGAGGAGGAGGAAAAAGGAGAAGGAAAGCGGGAAGAGGAGAAGAAAAGGAGGATTCACAGAAGTTGGGGAGTGAATAATGTTTTTGTGACGGTTTGATAGTTTCGTGTCGTGTGACGTGTGTGTGTGTGTGTGTGTGTGTGTGTGTGTGTGTGTGTGTGTGTGTGTGTGTGTGTGTGTGTGTGTGTGTGTGTGTGTGTGTGTGTGTGTGTGTGTGTGTGCACCCTCCAATCATACCTTGTTCCTAAGAGCTGCATTACTTTCAGGCCTCGTGCCCCTCGATTCATTTACCCTTCATGCATCCACTGGCTTATTTAGTCATCCAGTACTGATCACCCGTGTTTGTTTACCAAGTGTTGCTATTCCTTAGTAAGTCGTCCAAGAGGTGCAATCTTCCCAAGCATTAGACGAGAGATGAGACTAGAATTACCTCCCCATGTTCCCTCTGCCTTCACTATTTTTACCTTTATATCTCGCCCTCTCCCTCTCCCTCTCCCCTTTCCCCTCTCTCTCTCACTCTCTCTCCCCTCCCACCACCCGCATCGTTTGGGAGCTCAGAACGAGAAAACTAACCCCCATCACCTCTGCCATCAAAGGACTGAAAGACATAATCCCGCTCAACACACACACACACACACACACACACACACACACACACACACACACACATGACATCAAAGAGAGAAGCGTGCGATTAATGTCACAGTTTCCTCTACTTGGGTGGCAAAGTGGGACGAGATAGAGGAGGAGGAGGAGGAGGAGGAGGAGGAGGAGGAGGGGATGTTATATGTAGTAACTTTGATCCTAGTCAATGTAAGGAAAGAGGAGGAGGAGGAGGAGGAGGAGGAGGAGGAGGAGGAGGAGGAGGAGGAGGAGGAGGAGGAGGAGGAGGAGGAGGAGGAGGGAGAAGAAGAAGAAGAAGAAGAAGAAGAAGAAGAAGAAGAAGAAGAAGAAGAAGAAGAAGAAGAAGAAGAAGAAGAAGAAATGGAAAGAATATCAGGAGGAGGAGGAGGAGGAGGAGGAGGAGGAGGAGGAGGATAAAGAAAACAAAAATACAGACAATACATGTAGTAACTTTGATCCTAGTCAATGTAAGGAAAGAGGAGGAGGAGGAGGAGGAGGAGGAGGGAGAGAAGAAGAAGAAGAAGAAGAAGAAGAAGAAGAAGAAGAAGAAGAAGAAGAAGAAGAAGAAGAAGAAGAAGAAGAAGAAGAAGAAATGGAAAGAATATCAGGAGGAGGAGGAGGAGGAGGAGGAGGAGGAGGAGGAGGATAAAGAAAACAAAAATACAGACAATACAAGGAAAACTAAACGAAGGAGCCTAAAAAATTAATTAAATAAATAAATAAATAAATAAATAAATAAAGGAAACACGAAGAAAGAAAACACACATAAGAAAAAGAGAGGGAAACTAACAGGAAATCAACACCCCCCTCCAAACACACACACACACACACACACACACACACACACACACACACACACACACACACACACACACACACACACACACACACACACACACAATAAATAAATAAATAAATAAAAACGACAGTCAGGAAAGGAAAAAAAGGAAAAAAAGAAGAAATGAGACTATTAACACACATTTTACACGTTTCCACTGACCACATAACACCGTGCCTTCTTTTTCCACCAACTTCCCCTTCCTTTCTCTCCTCTCCAATTCCTTTCTTTCCTTCCCTAGTCCCCTTTTCCTTCCCGTCAGACAGTTGCCTCTTTTCACCTCGAAGTTCCTCTCCCCGCCCTCGTCAGTCCAGTGGTGGCAGAACCGTTTTAATACCCTGGGAACAATTATTCCTTTCTGCAGAAGGGGCTGGAGAGGGCGTGGAGAAGGGAGAGGAGAAGAGGAGAGGAGAAGAGAAGAGGAGAGAGTGAGAACGCGCGCCGTGGACTGCCTGACCACCCACAACCTCCCATCTTCTTTCATCCGTCTCTCCGTTTTCCATTTCGTTTCTTTCTTCTTCACCTCCGATTCACACCTTCTTTTCTAAGGCACGTGAATAGGACAGGCCCTCCTCCCTTCCCCTCCGCTCCTCTCCTCTTCATCCCCCGTTTTCATTCACGCGAAAAGGGACCACCCACCACCTTGACTTCCTTCACTGTGTTGTATCCGTCACGTTTTCTTTCTCCCGTGTACTTCTCTCTTCAAACCTTCCTTTCCTACGAGAGGCAAACTTCCCGTCCCTTTCATTTCATCTGTTGTCGCTTCCTTCCATTTTCTTTAAGTGCCGATTTTAGCTCCATTTCGGCAACTGGAGGAAACGAAGCCAGCGAGCGACCAACCGCTTCTCGTTTTCTTTACTGCCTCCCTTCGTTTTCTTCGGCCACTTCCGTCACCGCCACCGCCGCCGCTTTGTTCCTCGCCACTGTTCCTTGTCGCGTTCTTCCGTAAGAGGGGAGAAAGGCTTGCGGGGGAGCGAGGGGAGAGAAGGAGGAAGGCGATGAATAGAGTGACGAATAGAAGGGTGTCATTCACGCCTTGTTTCAGCTTCGTTCCCTTTCTTCCTTAATGTCTTTTTTTGTACTCTCTTCTCTCTTTCTGACTTCTTTCTTTGCACTCTTTTTTATGCCTTTCCTTTTAGTCAAGTCCACGGCCTCATTTTTCTTTATTTTACGGCTTCAATCTTGTCTTCTTTTTCTTTTTTCTACATCTCTTCTAATGCCTTCTTTTCGTCCTTCTGTTCCTCCTTCGCAAGACATGGAATCAGTATATTTAGAAAAACTACTAAGTAAACAAATTAACTTTTCATTAGTGTTCATATGTGTGTGTGTGTGTGTGTGTGTGTGTGTGTGTGTGTGTGTGTGTGTGTGTGTGTGTGTGTGTGTGTGTGTGTGTGTGTGTGTGTGTGTGTGTGTGTGTGTGTCTCTGTCTGCCTGTCTGTCTGTCTGTCTGTCTGTCTATCTGTCTGTCTCACTGTCTGTGCCCAGTTGTGTACAAATGTCATTATTCCCTGACCTCGCTTGACCTGTGTCCAATCGGGCGTGAGTGTGACCTCTGGCTGACCTGACCTTTCACACGCCGAGCCGGG
The DNA here is from genome assembly GCF_035594125.1 of Scylla paramamosain. Lineage (NCBI taxonomy): Eukaryota > Metazoa > Arthropoda > Malacostraca > Decapoda > Portunidae > Scylla > Scylla paramamosain. The sequence goes on from NC_087178.1 coordinate 18,674,312, forward strand.
AGGTCTTAGTAGCCGAGGAGGAGGAGGAGGAGGAGGAGGAGGAGGAGGAGGAGGAGGAGGAGGAGGAGGAGGAGGAGGAGGAGGAGAAGAAGAAGGAGGAGGAGGGGGATGAACCATTTTGTAAACAGAAATGAGACACAAATAGCGACACGATAAGAATTAATACACAAATGGCCGCCAACATTTCTATCTGACAAAGAGACAAACATGAACAGAAATGGATCTCTCCCTTCCCCTTCAAAGCCTCATGCCAGTGTTCACCCATCCTTCCTGTCTCCTAATTGCTCCTGATCATCCTTACATTTCTTCTTCACGTCTGTTTATCACTCAATTTCCTTTGCCGTGTTTCCTCATGCTAGTGTTCACCCTCTAGATCATCTTTATATTTGTTTATCACGTTTATCTGTCACTTATTTTGCTTTGCCTTACTTCTTTTAAAAAACTATATATAACCTGACCAGAGACTCCATTATTGTATTCATCTCTTATCTTGTTTCCATTTTTCTGACTCTGCCAACGTAAAGAAATGATAAAAATGGTAAGAAAAGTGAATAGTAGATTTGAATACCTTTTTTTTATCTCTTAATTTATGAATGTGTAAAATAAAGTAGTAATAAAGTGAGTAAAAGGAAGTAAAACAGGTGTAAAGCATTCACAAAAGAAGACAATACTGTGATTTCCGACATTTTTCCTATATTTTTCCTCGTTCCTATCTATTCACCTTCGTAACTCTCTCTCTCTCTCTCTCTCTCTCTCTCTCTCTCTCTCTCTCTCTCTCTCTCTCTCTCTCTCTCTCTCTAGTAAGCACATCAATCAATAAAACCTTCACAAAAAGTCAATACAAAATTCGGACCCGTGTCAAACTTTATTGCTCCGCGGAACCTACAGCATTTTTTCACAGATTTTGACTTTTTTTTTTCATATACAAAATCGACAATACTTTTTTCACCATTCCCCTATTTTATTTTATTTTTTTCCTCTCTCGCCGCGCCTGTGCCTGCCATTCACTCCCGAGCCGTAAAATGGATAGATCCGGATAAAAACGCATGCAAATAACAGTTCGTGAAAGCTTAATTCCATTTTTTTTTCTTTTTTAATATAAATATGAAGGTGAAATTTACACGGTGGGGAAATAAACGTGTTGGTGAAATAGGAGTAATTCTGTCAAGGGAAGGTTTCAGTCTCGTAATAAACCGGATGGAAAGCGAGCTGGGATGAAAATAAATAACTGTATCAAATAAAATGGAGGTCAACGATGCCACGTATTGAGGAACATCACAAAATATTTTTCCTCCGTTATGATGCAAACTCGTATTTCAGAGAAGTGTTATAAATATGCACACACACACACACACACACACACACACACACACATAAAATAAATAAAATAAAAAGCTGGTAAACGAGTGTGGAGGCGTCGATATATCAAAACAAAATTCATGAAAAAATAAAAATAATACAAAATTACTGATTCATTTCATAAGATCTCACCACCTGGCATGAGAGAGAGAGAGAGAGAGAGAGAGAGAGAGAGAGAGAGAGAGAGAGAGAGAGAGAGAGAGAGAGAGAGAGAGAGAGAGAGAGAGAGAGAGAGAGTATTGCATAAAGGAAGTAGAAGGAAGAGGAGAATTTTAAAAAGCGAAGAATGTGGGGAAAACAAAAGAAACTAAAAAAAGAAACAGGAAAAGGACGAGATGAAGGAAATAAGAAAATTAAAAGCTAAATTTAAAACTGTCAGAAGCGAAGAATACGAGGAAAGCAGAGGAAGGTCAAAGAGAAACAGAACGAGATAAAAAAAAACTGACTGATTAATTTCCTTTCACTTCCAAGGCATCACTTTCATTATATTCTAGTTACCATACAGGATCTTATTAAATGTAAAATGATGTTTGAATTATCTGTGAGAAATTATTCAAGTCTTTCATTACTTCATTATAAATAGCCGGTGATTTTGCGGCGTTTGCAAATCTACAGTTCTAAGTCAAGGTGCCTATGGAAACTATTTGTAGTACCGCATAAATTAGGGCGCCGTGACAAGCGTAGAAAGGAAGGACTTAAGGAAGAGAAAGAGGAAGGGAGGGTGCGACTCAGGGCAATCACAGCGGAAATTCTTTAAAATTACCCAAAATTCTGCGCCGAGTCAAGTCTCTTCCCAAATTCTTAAGATTCACACGTGTAATTTTTCGTGACTTACTGCCATTCATGCAGGCCAGATAAGGAGTACCAAGAAGAAATAAATAAAAACACTCCTTGGAATATTGTTTTGCCTTCAAGATCACACACAATGCAGGAAAATATTAAAAAACAATGATAATAATAAATGACAGTAAGTGAATGTATTTCTAACAATGTTCATCACACTTTTATTTATTAATGATGATACGCAATGGGAGAAAATATTACAGGACAACAATGAAAATAACAATGAATAAACTTCCCAGAATATTCCGTTGACTTCTGTTTATTAATGATACGCAATGAGGAAAATATTACAGAACCCAGACTTATGGTGGGCGTGGAGAGATCACAACACCTTCAGGGGAGTGTCAGGGAAGTGAGAGCAAGAGGACGACCCGTGGCGGTAAGATTGCCGAGAGTTGTTCCTGCTGCGGTGGTGACGGTGGTGGTGGCGATGGTGGTGGTGGTGCTGGCGGACTCTGGGCAAAAAAATAAATAAATACCATTGACTTGTGGATTGGAGTATTAGAGATTTAAATAAAGCCTTTTTTTTATCAGTTACGGTTTTTTTGTACTCAGAAAAGTCAAAAACAGTTCAGTGGATTAAGGATTTATATATTTATTTTTCCATCTCGTGTGTGTGTCCCGTTGGAATACGAGAACGTTTTACAATTTTCCTCTTCGTATGTTTCGTTCGCTGATATCATAACGCAAAGCAGAGAATTTGGAGTTGAGTCCCGCGCTCGGTAAACAAACACGGAAAGATACACGTGTACACTGAATCCGCACTTAAATAAACCAAACACGATCCGGATAAAAGAATAGAAGCGGGAATTATTTGAAGCATCCTGAAAATTAAATACAGAGCAGCGTCAAATTAAATGATGAATTATTAATAGCTATCAACATTTATGCATATTTATTTTCACGTTACGCAAATGTCAATATAATGAAAGGGGAAAAAAAAAGGAATATGCTCATCTGATTATTTTCATTAGTCTCTCTCTCTCTCTCTCTCTCTCTCTCTCTCTCTCTCTCTCTCTCTCTCTCTCTCTCTCTCTCTCTCTTGTGCTCAAACCATGCGTGGGAATAGATGGGAGAAAGCTTAAGAGGAGTAGGGAGGGAAGAAATTCATAGCTCACCACCACCACCACCACCACCACCACCACCACCACCTCCTCCTCCTCCTCCTCCTCCTCCTCCTCCTCCTCTCTCGCGTCCCCGGTGGCCCAACAAGGATTAAAAAGTTTGTTCGGACTCACCACCAATTTCCTGGTTCCACTAATTAATCCAAAGCTTAAATCTGTTGTTTGCCCTCCACTCGTGTCCCTTTACCTCTCTCTCTCTCTCTCTCTCTCTCTCTCTCTCTCTCTCTCTCTCTCTCTCTCTCTCTCTCTCTCTCTCTCTCTCTCTTGTTTTTTTCATATTTTGCCTTTATTTTTTTATTTACTATTATGAGAGAGAGAGAGAGAGAGAGAGAGAGAGAGAGAGAGAGAGAGAGAGAGAGAGAGAGAGAGAGAGAGAGAGAATCACAAAGCATGACACGAGAAAAAAAATAAAATAATGGGTATAAAAACTACTCAATAAATGACAAATGTACAATAAAAAAATAAAATAAATAATAATAATAATAATAATAATAATAATAATAATAATAATAATAATAATAATAAGTAATGACAACAGAATACACAATGAACAAATAAAAGAACATATGAAACACCAGAATTTGAAATAATAACGAGAGAGAGAGAGAGAGAGAGAGAGAGAGAGAGAGAGAGAGAGAGAGAGAGAGAGAGAGAGAGGGAGGGAGAGGAGACTTAAATTGTTTACGTATGACGGACTGAACAGCCCAACAATGGAACAATTTAACTAATAATTCCTGGTTGTGACAGACTCCCGGAGGTGGTGTCAGGTGGGCGAGGCGAGGGAAGGGCGAGTGTGGGAGAGAGAATGGGGAGGGAGAGGAACAGAGAAGGTGGAGGAGGGGAAGAATGAGAGAATACACAAGTTAGCACGTCAGGGTGGAGAGACGGAGAGAGAAGGGAGGAAACAGATGACTAGACTTGAGAGAATGAGAAGAGAGATAGAAGGGAAAGAAGAGAAAAGGGAAGAAAGAAAAAAAAACATGCATGAGAGAGGAATAAGGATTGAAAACTAAGAAGTGAACAGAAAATGAAAGAAAAAAAAAGTGGAGAGTGAGATTTGACAGAAAAAAAGAAAAGCTGAAAACAGAGAAACAGACAGGTAAAAACGAGGAAAAAAACACAAATTAACATGACAAAGGAAAGAAATTAGACGAGAAATAAGAAGTGAACACGAGGAAACGATGAAAAGAGAAAAATGCAGAGAATGTAGAGTGAGAGACTGAAGGAAAAAACAGGAAAAAAACACAAAAGCAACACGACAAAGGAAACAAATGAGACGAGAAATAAGAGGTGACTGGAGGTGACTGGAGGAGGAAACAATGACAGAAATGTAGAGAATGTATGGAAGTGAGATTGGCAGGAAAGCAGGGAGAGCCAGAGGGGAGAGTGGGTGGCAGGGAGACTACAAGACCACAGGCATCTAACAGGCTATTCATACGGTCCTGATGTAATCCTTGTAAGCTAAATAACTCGGCTATTCACACGGCAGACCTGGGTGGAGCTGGACAGGAACGGCGACGGGCGGACCACAAAACTTCACTTGTCAAGGCCCGTGTTTTGATGAAGGAGAGAGAGAGAGAGAGAGAGAGAGAGAGAGAGAGAGAGAGAGAGAGAGAGAGAGAGAGAGAGAGAGAGAGAGAGAGAGAGAGAGAGAGAGAGCAAGTGGTTCCTATTGATTTTCTAGGCACAAATATTTTCTTACTCCTTAACCATCTCCTAATTTAGTCTGAGTTTTCACATTCTTCATCAAATATTCATCAATTACTCTCTCTCTCTCTCTCTCTCTCTCTCTCTCTCTCTCTCTCTCTCTCTCTCTCTCTCTCTCTCTCTCTTACTCATGACTTGAAGGGAAAAAGAAAAAAAGACGTCGATATTGGTTTACCTGAAACTGCTAAACGAAAAATTATGGAAAGAAAAAAATACAAATAGAAAACGAAAGTACAGAAAAAAAAAGAGAAAGAAATGAAAAAATGGGAAACTGGAGCTGGGAAGAAAATAGCAAAAGGAGCAGAAAAAAAAAAACGAAAAATATAGGAAAAAAAAACAGGAACATGAAAAATGGGAAACTGGAGAGGGGAAAAAATAAATGAGTAAAGGGATGTTTTATGAGTCACGATCAGCTGGGAACAGGAGGAGGAGGAGGAGGAGGAGGAGGAGGAGGAGGAGGAGGAGGAAGAGGAGGAGGAGGGATAAGGCAAACAAAGACGCCTAAGTATACACAGGAGGAAGATCAGAAGAGCATGGATCATAATATTTGGTCTCGACTTGATTACGTGATTTCTGGAGCGTTCGTTGCGGTGGTGGTGGTGGTGGTGGTGGTGGTGGTGGTGGTAGTGGTAGTGGTGGTGGTGGTACATGAAGCAATGACATCAGGCTTACCATTAATAACACAAACAATAACAAACGGAAGAAAGAATAGCCACTGTAACTTGCATTCCCAGAGAGAGAGAGAGAGAGAGAGAGAGAGAGAGAGAGAGAGAGAGAGAGAGAGAGAGAGAGAGAGAGGGAGATGGAAAGAACAAGCAGCCCAGTGTGACAATCTCCAAACACAACGAAAACCAGAAATGATAAACAAGACGCTCGTAAACAAGAACAAAGAACAAAGAACAGCCAGACAGAGAGAGAGAACAAGGCAATTTAGTGAGTCGTTATCCACAGCCGCTGAATTTGCATATAAGGGAGTGATAATTCATTACTCTTTATTGCGCTAAACAAGAGATTAATGAGGAGTGTGAGAATGAGTCGTTACCGGGGGACGGGGGGAGGGGGAAGCAGGGTGTTAGTGGAGGGAGGTGAAAATATGAGGAAGAGTTAAGTGGAATAAATGGAAATGAGAAGGAGTGAGTGGGAATGAGTCGTTGCAGAGGGAGGGACGGTAGGGCGTCAGTGGAGGGAGGTGGAAAGGTGAGGTAAAGTGGAGTAAGTGGGGATGAGTGGGAATGATGTGGAATGAGAGGAATGGGAGGAAGGGTGAGGTGTTTGTTAGTGGAGGAAGACGAAAAGTTGAGGAATAAAGTGGAATGAGGGTGGATGGATGAGTGAGTGTTGAGAAAATAGAAAAAAAGTGGAAAAGTGAGAAATGGACAGTGGAAAAGTGAGGAAGAACGAAGTGGAATGAAGTGGAATGAGAGTGGATGGACGAATGAGTGCCAAGAAAACAAGGAACCACTAATGATAATAAAGAATAAATATAAAAAAAATTTTTGAGGCTTGTTAAGAGAATGAGAAGGAATGGACAGCAGATAAAATGAAGAGCTTTGAAACTTTTAATGAACAACTGATGAAAAAAATAAAATAAATAAAATAAAATAAATAATCTGGTATAAAAAAAAAGTAAATGAGTGATAAAACCATAATTTACGACGAATGATAATGAAACACAGACAAATGAGTAAGAGAGACACGTGGAATGAACGTAAAAATGTGAAAAATTAAATACAACACAATAACTGAACAGTGAAGGATGAAGAATACCCGATAAAAAATGAGGAACGAGGGATGAATGACAATAAAAAGAGAGAAATGAGCTTAGAATGATTCACGTGGGATATAAAAATGAAGAATGCAAGAGAGAGAGAGAGAGAGAGAGAGAGAGAGAGAGAGAGAGAGAGAGAGAGAGAGAGAGAGAGAGAGAGAAGCAAGAATTTACGCACTCACTCACTCACAAACAAAAATAAAGTAAAGAAAAAGAAGAAAGGAAAAGAAAAGCAAGGAATAAAAACACAACGATGCTTTACAATTAATCTTCGGTCGACATGATCCGTGAGTCAGGAAAAAGGTTCACCAAGAAAATAAACTAAAAAATTGTAAATCCTTAAGTTCTAATGTGAAGACGATGGGTTACCAGGACCTCTCTCTCTCTCTCTCTCTCTCTCTCTCTCTCTCTCTCTCTCTCTCTCTCTCTCTCTCTCTCTCTCTATTGGTGATAACAAAAAATCTTCGAGTGATTAATGTGAAATAGGAATGTGGTATTATTATTATTATTATTATTATTATTATTATTATTATTATTATTATTATTATTATTATTATTATTACATTTATCTAATTCTTCAAAGATGGAATCAAGATGGAGGATAACTGTGCTTGTTATTATTCTTTTACTTCGTTTCTTAGGTTTGTATTTATGTTTGTTCTTCATTCTTTTTTTTCATTACTGTTTCATTTTCATCTACTTCTTGCCTATATATTTTTTTTTCGTTACTTATTATGAAGCACGCACTGCACTCGTTTGCCTCTCCACTTCTTTTTCTTTTTTTTTTTTATAATTCCCTTTTGTATATTCTCGTTTATTATTCTCCTCCCCCTCTACTTTTTTTTCTGTAACGAGTGTGTTTTTACTGTTATTAAACGCACGCACTTCATTACTTTTATTCTACCTTCTTCGTCATTAGCATTCTTTCACCTTTTCACATTCCCCTCCTCACTTTTCATACCAGACACGCTATTCTACCTTCATTTTCGTTATTTTTACTCGTTCTTCCCTTTCTCACTTTTCTCGTCGCTGTTAATACAAGACACACACGTGAATAGCCATAACAAGTTAGAAATAGTGAAGAATATTTACCGTAATGCAAGAAACAACATAAAATATTCAACAATTTAGTTAACTTCCCGGAAAACACAACCGCCCAACCATTTGAAGACGAAACATTATGAAACACGCTTCTAAGCAAATAGATAAATGAAAATATAAACAAATAATAAAAATCAGAGTACAGGTGAGAAGCCAAGAGGAGATAGTTACCTGGGTGCCCTTTCCCCTTCACCTCACCTGCTTTCTCACCTGCCCAATTAGTTTCCAAGGCATATTGCGATCACTCTGCGGTGGGGTGGCGGGAGGGAGAGGAGGGAGAGGGAGGAGGGAAAGTGAAGGAGAAATGAGCTGAAGGAAGAGTGAATGGAGAGCTGGAAAAGAGATAGAAGGAAAGAGTACATAAAACAGAGTAAATAATGACAAATGCATCCGCAGAATAAGTGAGAAAGCAAAATTTTAAGGAAATGGTGATTGCAGGAGAGACGAGAAATGGTGAGGATGATGACAGAAAACTAATTAAAGAATATAAGGAAGAAAATATTGCTTTTAAGTAAAGAAAATGAGAAAAGAAGACTAAAGGAGAGAAGAAAGAGAAAGAATAAATTAAGAATGAAAACTGTGAAGGAGAAGCGAAGGGGTGAGGAAAGGTGAATGAGTATAATGAGAGGAGAGAATGCATCATAATGAGAGGATGAGTTACTGGGGGATGTTTGAAAGGGAAAGGGGGCGAGCAAGAGAGAAGGCAGGGTCGGGAAGATGAGGTATGGAGAGCGTGGCAGGAAGAGGTGAGGAGGGAAAGTGATCGAGGCGCCGAGGAAGCATGAGTGACGAGGCGAGGTGGGAGAGGAAAGAGAGAGAATGCATTTTGATGAGAGAAAAACGATGATGGAGAGGAGAGAGAGGGACGAGGGCAGCTGGAAGGAAGCGGGGAGGGCGTGAGGTGTTCTTAAAGGCACCTGTGGAGTGGTGAGCAGCAATACGAGTGCTGTAGAAGGCAATTAAAGCGGTGCCATCCCTCACGCCGCCTGCCCGCACTTCTGACAAGGTACGATATTTCTGCCTTTGTTTACATGACCGCCACCTCGCTGCCAGACGCATGATAATTACTCCCGCCTCGCTGCTGTTACTTCACATTCCCCCCACTGCTTGTTTACTTATTTATCTAATTATTTATTCTTGCGGTAAGCTCGTTATCTGGTGGGCGCACTAACTCAGAATTAGTTTGGCTGCCATCAATGCGTCCTGTCAGCGTGTCTGCAGCTTAGGTGGGTGAGAATGTGTGTTTTTTTCTCCCTTCACCTGATCCCATTGAGCAGCAGCAGGTGTGGCTGGGCGGAATTAGTGGCTGATTTATACGTCTCCACTGCTGCGCTTGTTGGAGGTCACGTGATGCCATCTGTGACGCTAAATTAAAACGCTGGGGATGATAGCTATGAGAAAAGTCTTGCTCTTTCTCCTCCTCCTCCTCCTCCTCCTCCTCCTCATTCTTTCTACTACTCCTCCTCCTTCTTCTCGTCCCCCCTCCTCCTCCTCCTCCTCCTCCTCCTCCTGCTACTACTACTACTACTACTACTACTACTACAACTCCTCCTTCTCCTCCTCCTCCTCCTCCTCCTCCTCCTCCTCCTCCTCCTCCTCCTACTACTACTACTACTACTACTACTACTACTACTACCACCACCAGCAGAACAAAACATCCACAACTCACAATTCACAGGCTGCAGGTCACCATCAGTGGCTGGCTGCTTTCCTCCCTCTCACCTCTTGCATCCTACACTGAAAAAAAAAAAAAAAAATTCACTCACTATACAGAGATTCAATGAAAAGGAAGCTGAGAGACGCAGCATGTACAAAAAAATGAATAAATAAGAAATAGCATCATATACAGAGAGAAAACGTTCAAAAAATTAATTCCACTACATAAAGACTAAATAAATTGACGCGGGTCGCCGGTGGTCCCCCAGCTGTTTGGGCGAGAAAGATTGTATTAGTTGTGGTGGCGAGGGGCGGACGGGGGCGTTAAGAGGAGGATGGTAGCGTCAGGAGAGGCAGGAGAGGTGTGACTTACAATGGCAGGCGACAAGGGCAGCGTAGGGGAAGTGTGGTGGCAGGTATGAAGGTGTGGGAAAGTAGGTGTGGAAGGCGTAGGGGAAGTAATAGAAGTGGAAGTAATGGTAGGTGGTGTGGAAAGTGTAGGGAAGTAATGTTGAATAGTGATAGTAGGTGTGGAAGGCGTGGAGAAATAATGAAAGTAGTGACAGCAGGTGTAGAATATGCAGGAAATCTGAATCAATCTTGAATACAGGAAAGAAATGACAGTGACAATAAAGGAAAGACAAGATATCAGTTAAAAAAAATAAAATAAAATTGTTATCCTCCACAAGCTCCAACGAAAACGGAAGAAAACGTGCCACAGCAACGAGATTAAAAGAACTACACTGCAAATTTATCTCCGCTACAAGAAAAAAAGGGTGACGGAAGATACAAGAAGGCGCCCTATCAGCAAAAAACACGAATAACTCAGGATAGGAAGGCACCCAAGGCTACAGGCGAGGCTTAGAAAAGAGACTAAGTTTTGGTAATAAAGCTAGATTGGTTGGATTACGGCAGTGGTGGTGGTTGTGGAGGGGTGAAGGGGGGCGAGTTATCTCCAAAGGGCAGTAAGGAAGGAAGTATAGAGTGGAAATATAAAAATGTAGAAAAAAAAATTGTTAGGCAAAAAAAGGAAACTGGAAACATTAGGGTTCGAAGGAGGAGGTGGAGGATGAGAGAGAGAGAGAGAGAGAGAGAGAGAGAGAGAGAGAGAGAGAGAGAGAGAGAGAGAGAGAGAGAGAGAGAGAGGCAGCAGGGACCAGTCAAATACAGACTCTCAAAACAAACAGAAGAACACAAGAGGAACACAAGGGGAAGATTCGTATAACAGAGGGAAAAGGAAGGAGAAAAGCCAGAAATGAAAGAAAAGACATTGAAAGGAGTCGAGAGATAGTAGTAGTAGTAGTAATAGTAGTAGTAGTAGTAGTAGTAGTAGTAGTAGTAGTAGTAGTAGTAGTAGTAGTAGTAGTAGTAGTAGTAATAGTAGTAGTAGTAGTAGTAGAAGCAGCAGCACTATGACTGAATGAGGAACCAAAAAATGCAATAAGTCAGTAGTAGTAGTAGTAGTAGTAGTAGTAGTAGTAGTAGTAGTAGTAGTAGTAGTAGTAGTAGTAGTAGTAGTAGTAGTAGTAATAGTAGTAGTAGTAGTAGTAGTAGTAGTAGTAGTAGTAGTAGTAGTAGTAGTAGTAGTAGTAGTAGTAGTAGTAGCACAACAGTAGTAGTAGCAGTCGTGGGAGTAAGGGAGGCAGCAGGGTAAGGGAAAGGAGAGGAGAGAGAGAGAGAGAGAGAGAGAGAGAGAGAGAGAGAGAGAGAGAGAGAGAGAGAGAGAGAGAGAGAGAGAGAGAGAGAGAGAGAGAGAGAGAGAGAGAGGTAGTAGAGCCGGGAAGAGAGGACACAATACAAACACTGGCGCACAAAGAGGAGAGGCATCAACTGGGTTCTTGTGGATGATTCCAAATATTGCCTTTATCCCTCGCTATTGTCCACCAAGGGAAGAGGAGGAGAAGGAGGAGAAGACGGAGGAGGTGGAGGAGGTGGTGGAAAAGGAGGAGGAGGAGGAGGAGGAGGAGGAGGAGGAGGAGGAGGAGGAGGAGGAGGAGGAGGAGGTACAGAGAAGAAGGCATTCTGGAAGACTAAGGAAGACAAGCATTAAGAGAGATAAAAGGAGGGAGGAAAGGAGATAACTGGTATTATTCTACAAGGAGGAGGAGGAGGAGGAGGAGGAGAGACTTGATGGAGAAAGAGAGGATGAAGGAAAGGAAGATAAGGTGTAAGAAGGAAAAATGTGAAGATAATGGGATAAATGCACGGCAAGGGAAATGTGTCAAAAGAAGAAAAATAAGACGAACACGAATTTTGGAGGCAAGAATAAAGATAAACCCGACTTACTTGAAGAAACAAACAAACAAACAAACAAACACACTTCCACAAACAACAATAATTAACCAACACAAAATAACACACACGAGAACAAAAGAAAAACAAATAAACAATAACAAAATTAAATAAACTCATACACAGACAAACACCACACTTGGAGAACACACACACACACACACACACACACACACACACACACACACACACACACACACACACACACACACACACACACACACACACACACACACACACACACACACACACACGCCCTGCAACACAACACAGGTAACATCCCTTCTCCCTTTACCTGTCCTGCCTCACCCTACCACACCTGAGCCGCGCCCCGAGACATCTTCAGGTAAGCACGAGAACTCTCCGTGTTAAGAGGAAATATAAAGTTCTAAGAGGTCAGATAAGCGTAAGATTAATTCCGCGCCAGTCACGACCAGGTAAGGCGGACAGGTGAGGCCACGATAATGACGTTTGGGCTGGGAAGGCGCGTCCAGCCCAGGTGAGTTACGGTAAGCCGGTTAAGTGTTGCCGACGTCATTTATACCTGGCTGGCTGGCTGGCTCACTCTCTCTCTCTCTCTCTCTCTCTCTCTCTCTCTCTCTCTCTCTCTCTCTCTCTCTCTCTCTCTCTCTCTCTCTCTCTCTCTCTCTCTTACTTATTAACTGAAAAGTGATGCGTAGATTTTACTAAACACCCCACTGGAAGATTTTATAGAAGCAGAAATATAAAAAGATATCAGTGAAATTCAGATTACGTTAGAAAAGTGTGTGTGTGTGTGTGTGTGTGTGTGTGTGTGTGTGTGTGTGTGTGTGTGTGTGTGTGTGTGTGTGTGTGTGTGTGTGTGTGTGTGTGTGTGTGTGTGTGTGTGTGTGTGTGTGTGTGTGTGTGTGTGTGTGTGTGATGAAGCTTTCAATGACCCACAAAATAATTCACGCAAAGGAAAATACCAAGATAAACAAACACATTTTTTATTTAAGAAAAAAAAAAAACACACTTCTTAACATTTCCACCAATAAACAACTTAAAACACCCCCCACAAAAAAAAACCTCCCATACAAACTTACAAATAAAAATAGACGGAAAATAAAGACAGAAAATACATAAAATAACAAAAACACTGTATAGCTTAGATCAACACCATCATCATCACCATTTACTCCTCCTCCTCCTCCTCCTCCTCCTCCTCCTCCTCCTCCCTCTCCACGTCCACGACCACAACGACAACACGAATGACCGTCAGCCTCTCTCGCGCCACGACCCTTCCATCCCGCCGCAGTGCCTGACGAGCCATGCAAATCGCTCAGAACTTCGCTATTGTGCCGCCTCGTAGTAATGATCCAGGGATATATTTCTGAGCACAAAAGATTGGTAGAAGAAGGAGGAGGAGGAGGAGGAGGAGGAGGAGGAGGAGGAGGAGGAGGAGGCGACCTAACACAGCATGGGGTCAAAAAGAACCTAGGTCGTGGTATTGTTCTTGCTCTTGAGTGTGTGTGTGTGTGTGTGTGTGTGTGTGTGTGTGTGTGTGTGTGTGTGTGTGTGTGTGTGTGTGTGTGTGTGTGTGTGTGTGTGTGTGCCTGCTTGTCTATATCTCTTGCTAACTTTCTATCTGCCTACTCACCCCTCTCACGTTCTTCCATCCCGCCCTCACACACACACACACACACACACACACACACACACACACACACACACACACACACACACACACACACACACTTAACCTCCGTAACAGTGCCCGTGGAGTGTTTAAGTCTCCATCCCGTCGCTTTTACAGCTCGTAGCTCCTTTATTGACTTCTTTTTCCGGGTCGTGCCAAGCGGCGTCCCACAAGGAGAGCAGGACCGACAAAGGAACCTACAGTGTTTCCCTCACAAAAGTCATGAGGGAAGAGAAGAACAAGGAGAGGGAGGGAAGGGAGACTAGGGGGAATAGGAGGAGAGCTAAGAAGACAAGGAACGAGGGAAGGAGAAAGAGATAAAAAAAAACGGGAGGAGGAAGAAAGCAAACATGTAGTGAATAGAAATGATACCGTGAAATCCATTAGCATAGACAACAAGAAGAAGAATAAAGAAGGTAGGAGGAAGAAGGCAGAATGATGAAACAAGAAGAGAAATAATAGAAAAAAATATAACCACCAACAGTCGACTGGAAAATGTAGGAAAACGATGAAGACAAGGAAATTCGAAGGAGGGAAAAAAATCACACACTAAAATAATAATAATAAAGAGAGAGAGAGAGAGAGAAGAGAGAGAGTAGTGGAAGTCAACATGGCAGCGTGTTTTCCTTCCCACGAGTATGATAATGATGAGTTTGTGAGGCGCCATGAGAGGGAGATGATGAGGCTAATGAGCGTGTGAGAGCCATTACTGCATTGCTGTTTAAGGAGGAGCAGAAGGAGGAGAAGAAGGAGGAGGAGCAGGAGGAACAGGGGGGTAATAGGAATAGTAGTGGTGGTAGAGAAGTAAAGGAAGGGAGATATATATAATAGTGATGATTATGGTGATGAAAATGCAGCAGATGTACCATTAGAAGAACAAACAGTATGAAGGGAGGATGGAAGAAATAAGGAGGAGGAGGAGGAGGAGGAGGAGGAGGAGGAGGAGGAGGAGGAGGAGGAGGAGGAGGAGGAGGAGGAGGAGGAGGAGGAGGAAGAGGAGATGAAGTAATGAGATAATACAGGTGGTGATGATTATGAAATTGCATGAGGCGAGAGAGAAAGAGAAGAAGAAGAAGAAAGAGAAAAAGGAAAAGGATAAAGAAAGAAAGAAAAAGAAAAAAGAAAAAGAGATAGACAGAACGAAAGAAAGAAAGAAAAAAAAAAAGAAAAAAGAAAAGGGGAAAGAACAAATCTGAAAATATAAGGAAGAGGAGGAAAACGAAAGAGGAAAACGAGGAAGAGCAGAAAGAGAATCATGAATTACAGGAATAACAAGCAACAAAACTTCATTATCTGGCTAAGAGAATTACATCACCTTGCCAATCTTCAGTAGTAGATTGAGCGCGTGACAAAGGCAAGAAGAATCCTCCCCACCCACCCTTCCCTCTCTTCCTCCATCCCCCCACCCTACCCCATCACTCCCTCCCTCCAGTGCCCAGAAAGAAATAAAACTAAGATGTATATTATTCACTGGGAGGAACAAACAAAGGAATTTTTATATATGAGAAAGGGAAGGATATGTTTGTACTACACTTGGATGTTAAAATTTCTACTCTTGGTATTCAAATTTGTGACGTAATAAACTTAATACAATGACTAGAATATTACTGTAACTGATATGATGAAAAAAAAAATTAATATATATAATCAATAGTAGTTTTTTTTTTTTTTGTTTTTGCAACGAGAAATAATAGTAAAAAGTGAAGAATGCCTTGATATGGAAATAGTTAACGAAGACTATCTTATATCTGGTTATGCAGGAGGAGGAGGAGGAGGAGGAGGAGGAGGAGGAGGAGGAGGAGGAAGAAGAGGAAGGGTACTGTCCCCTAAGCCCCTTCTGACTTAACCTGACCTGACTTGAGCTGACGTGTAAATAAAAGAATTACCCCTCTCTCTCTCTCTCTCTCTCTCTCTCTCTCTCTCTCTCTCTCTCTCTCTCTCTCTCTCTCTCTCTCTCTCTCTCTCTCTCTACAAGTGGCAAGGAATGTACAAGAGTCTCTTCAGTCGGAAAGGAAAAGAGCAATAATGAATATGAAGACTCGTGTACTCTTTTGATTCCTTCCCTCTTTTTTCCCTCTTCCTCTTTCCCTCTTGACTTCCTTTTCCACGTGCATTAATTAGCAGCTTTAGTTCCTTCCTTCCCCTCTCTCTTCCTATTCACTCATATTTTTTTCTTGTTATGTTTTAGGTGAAATCATCATCTTTTTTCCCTACTTATTCATTGATTACTCTCTTTCTCCTCCTTCCTTTCTTCGTAGTCTTTTTTTCTTTCTTTCTTTCTTCTCTCTCTTTATTCTTTTTTTATCCTCTCTTTTTTTCTCAATCTTTGCTAAGTTTTAAATGAAATCGTTATTTGTCTCCTCATTTATTTCTCTCATCCTCCTTCTTCTCTTCTTCATAGTCTTTGCACTGGTTCTCTCTCTCTCTCTCTCTCTCTCTCTCTCTCTCTCTCTCTCTCTCTCTCTCTCTCTCTCTCTCTCTCTCTCTCTCTCTCTCTCTCTCTCTCCGTCGTTATATCTCTTTCTCCATTTATTCCTCTCATTCTCCTTCCCTTCCTCGTAATCAATGCTTACCACCACCACCACCACCACCACCACCACCACCACCATCACCACCACCACCTCCTCCTCCTCCTTCGTCGTCGCCTTCCTACTTGTTTTTCTCCTCCTCCCAGTTCTCCTCCCTCTCGAAACCTCCTCCTCCTGCCCCTCTCCTCCTCTCGCCCCTCTCCTCCTCTCGCCCCTCTCCTCCTCCCACCCACTATCTCCTCCGCTAGGTCACCGTGGACCGAGTCGTGTCTTCAAAGGGAGAAACACGGATTTTCACGTCGCCAGAAAACCATTAAATCCATCGCCCCTCTACTTCTCCCACGCCCTCCCTCTCCTTCACCGCCCCCTCTCTTCTTCTGCCCCTCCTCACGCTCCTCTCTCCTCTCCCTTCTCTTCTGTACCTTTTCGTGTTCTCTTCTCTTCGTACTTCTCATCTTTTTTTTCATTATTCTCTCTACTTCCTCTATCTCTTCTTGTTCTCTTCTCTCTTCGTCTTTTCTTCACTATTCTTCTCTACTTCCTCTACCTCTTCTTGTTCTTTCCTCTCTTGCCATTCCTCATTTTTTCTTCACTATCTCTCTTTTTCTTCCCTTTTCTACTTCTCTTCCCTTATTTTGTCTCTTATTCTCTTTCTTGCAGTACATAATCTTCTCTTTTTCTATGCCTTCTTCTCTTTCCTCTAGTCCTCTTTGTCCTTTTTCACTATAACTCCTCTTCTTCTTGTACCTTCTCGCTCTTCTTCCTTCTTTTCATTACTTCACTTCTCTTTCCTCCTTCCATATTCTTTTTTCTTCTTGTTCCCTCATCTTCCTTCCCTTGCTCCTTGCATTCTTCTCTCTTCTCTTACTTCTTCTTCCCCTTATTCCCTCTCACTTTCTCATCTACTAATTGTTTTCCTTCTCTCCTCCTATTCCTCTCTCCCTTCCATTGCCTTCCCTTCTCCCTTTTCCTCCCACATTTACAAATCTCTCCCCATCCCTGTCTTCCTTTCTCCTCCCTTTATACTTCCCCAAAGCATCTCTACCTTCACCCCCCACTTTTACCTTCACCCTGCTTCCCTCCCCTTGCAAAGACAACCTGGGAATGCAGCTGGGAGGGATTGGGGAGGGTTGGGGAAAGGTTGGGGCGTGGACCGTAACTCCCCACAACGCCCTCACCACTTCAAGCACCCACCGCAAACAGAAGAGCGAGAAAGGGAAGTTTAAGGGTGGGGAGGATGGGGAAGAGGGGGAAGAAGGGGAGGAGAGGGAAGGATGGAGAGAAAGACAGAAATAGAGACAGCTCAGGGGCGTGGGAAAGAAGAGACAAAGGTGGAGATTGTCAGAGAGAAGTGAGGAGTGGATGAGGGTGGATGAGTGGATGGGGTGGGTGGAGCAGCGCCCCCTCCCCACGTCCCCGCACCTCCCTGAACTCTAGTGAACAGGTGGTGGGTGGCGGCTGAGGGATGGGCGTGGGTGTGAGAGATGGGCGGTGTCAGGGAGTGTGGAGAGGGTGGAGAGAGGGCGTGGGTGTGAAGTGTGTGTGTGTGTGTGTGTGTGTGTGTGTGTGTGTGTGTGTGTGTGTGTGTGTGTGTGTGTGTGTGTGTGTGTGTGTGTGTGTGTGTGTGTGTGTGTGTGTGTGTGTGTGTGTGAGAAACGGAGGAAGGGAAAGAGTGGAAAGTGTGATGAATGAGGTGACAAGAAGAATATTTGGTAACTAGGAGGAGGAAGAGGAGGAGGAGGAGGAGGAGGAGGAGGAGGAGGAGGAGGAGGAGGAGGAGGAGGAGGAGGACAAGAAAGAGAAAGGTAAAAAGGAAAATTTAAGAAAAAACAGCAAGAAGAAAAGAAGAAAAAAAGGAAAAAGAAGAAAACGAGAAGGAAACGAGGAGAACAAGATCAAACCAAGCAACAAAAAAAAAAAAAAATCACAAATCAAACAAAAAATAACAAAAAAATAAATAGTCAGAAAAAAATATCACAAATTAAACAAAAAATAACAAAAAAAGATTAAATAGCCAACCAAACCAAACAAAAAAAAATCACAAACACACACACACACACACACACACACACACACACACACACACACACACACACACACAATAACATCGTCAGCCATATCGCTATAAAACAAACAAACATTTCCATTTCCAGCACTACGAGCAATCTTGTTGGGGGAGAGAGAGAGAGAGAGAGAGAGAGAGAGAGAGAGAGAGAGAGAGAGAGAGAGAGAGAGAGAGAGTAGAGGGGGGTAGTTATTATTCAGCACATCGCATTCCGCACATCTAACAACTACTAATATCAGGAATTTCATCTCGGATTCCGCTTATATTAATTCGAAACCTAAAGGGAGCGAGTGATATAAAATGACGATATTACCATGTCATTTCATCTTTTTTTTTTCATTTTCTTTCTTTTTTCTTCCTTCCACCATGACACTCTGTTTGAAATACCTGAGGCGGCTCTTTTCTTTTATTTTTTCTCCTTCTTTTCTCCGCTTCGCTTAAATCTTTTCTTCGCGGCAGGAGGAGGTGGAAGAGGAGGTGGAGGTGGCAGTGGTGGTGGAGGTGGATGAGGAAATAAGGAGGTGGTGGTAGTGGAGGTGGTGGAAGTGGAGGAGATAGAATAGAAGCAAGAGCAGGAAGAGGAGCAACAAGAACAGAAATGAGGAAGGAGAGGAGGAGGAAGATAAAGACTGGGAGGAGGAGGAAGAGAAGGAGGAGGAGGAGGAGGAGGAGGAGGAGGAGGAGGAGGAGGAGGAGGAGGAGGAGGAGGAGGAGGAGGAGGAGGAGGAGGAAGGTAACGAGAGAGATGTCAGCGCCAATAAAGACGAATACGAGAAGATAAAGCGGGAAATAAGAAGAGACGAAGGAAAAGAAGACCAGAAGGAGGAGGAGGAGGAGGAGGAGGAGGAGGAGGAGGAGGAGGAGGAGGAGGAGGAGGAGGATCGTAAGAGGGGCTGACAGGCAGGTTGAGAGCTGGAGAGAGTGGAGGTGAGAGATGGAGAGGAGCAGATAGAGTGACAGGGGCGTGGAGGAGTGGAGGGAAGAGGCGGGAGGAGGAGACGAGGGACAAGAAGGAGGAGTAGGAGAGAAGAGGAAGGAGAGAAAAGAGGAAAGAAAAGAGAGGAGCATCGCAGCAAAAAAAAAAAAAAGAAAAGAAAGAGAAAGAAAAAGAAAAAGAAAGAGAAAGAAAAGAAAAAAACAAAGGGAGACAGAAGGAACATAAAACCCCCAAACATTGACTTAATTCCTCCCTTTTCATCCCTTTCATCGCCAAGTAAAGGGGAACAGGGCAAGGGGTGACGAAGGGAGGTGAAGAAGAAGGCACAGATAAAGGGCACAAATAACTACAATAACAGGTAGATGGCTTGTCACACCTGTACTCACCTGAACCTACCTGTCACCCCTACCTTTAATTATTCCAACTTAACCCTTTAGTTTACCTCACACCCCACCCCACCATACCCCGCCCCGCCCCGCCCCGTAACGGTACAGCAGCGGTACAATGGAGATGAATGATAAACAACAGGCAATAACAGGGAGATAAATAACAAGAAGGGAGGAAGAAGAACAAGAGGAAGAAGGGGGAGGAGAAGGTGGAGGAGGAGGAGAGAGGATGGGTGAGTGTGTACCATTTGTGCAGGGAAATTATTGTCTTCAAGTAGTTAGTGTTATGTCATGGAGGAGGAGGAGGAGGAGGAGGAGGAGGAGGAGGAGTAGGGGAGGATACGTGGGAGCCAGACTATGATGAGGGTAAAGATAATTGGCTTTCATTTAGCAGTAAAAGCTCTGTAATCGTGTTTCATTCATCCGCTCAATCTTTGTCTCCTGCTTACCTGCTCATCTTGCCTACTGAGAGAGAGAGAGAGAGAGAGAGAGAGAGAGAGAGAGAGAGAGAGAGAGAGAGAGAGAGAGAGAGAGAGAGAGAGAGAGAGAGAGAGAGAGAGAGAGAGAGAGAGAGAGAGAGAGAGAGAGAGACAGAGAGAGAGAGAGAGAGAAACATAAAAAATAGACAGACAGACAGACAGACAGACAGACAGACAGACAAAACAAACAAACAAACAAACAAACACACAAACAAACAAACAAACAAACAAAAAGGAAGGAAGAAACAAGTGAAAAAAAAATAAGCAAAATTAAAACTGACAAAGAAAAGAAGAAAGAAAGAGAAAGGAGATAAAAGATGAAAGGAGAAGAGGGAAGATGATAAAGAAACAGAGAGAAGCGGAGAAGGGAGAAGAGGAAGAGGAGGAGGAAAAGTCTTAATGAAAGGGAGGAAGAAGGTGATGGAGTTTTGATAATCGAGACTAAGACAGACATAACAATTTTCCTAGATTATGAAAAATGAGAGCGAGAGAGAGAGAGAGAGAGAGAGAGAGAGAGAGAGAGAGAGAGAGAGAGAGAGAGAGAGAGAGAGAGACTGTAGTAGCGGATATGACTTTTCAGACCGCAACAACTGGCCACCCACGTCGATTCTCTCTCTCTCTCTCTCTCTCTCTCTCTCTCTCTCTCTCTCTCTCTCTCTCTCTCTCTCTCTCTCTCTCCTTCCTGTTCATGCATTTCCCTCATCTGTATTTCTGTTACCTCTGAAACACACACACACACACACACACACACACACACACACACACACACACACACACACACACACACACACACACCTAACCTAAGATTAAATTTTCACCAACAAGGAAGGAAAACAAATGAAATATTCATTAGAACTGAATATATAAAGAAATGAAAAATAGCAGAGAGAGAGAGAGAGAGAGAGAGAGAGAGAGAGAGAGAGAGAGAGAGAGAGAGAGAGAGAAAGTGATTATGTTATTTGCTTGTTTGTTTGTTTGTTTCTCTCTCTCTCTCTCTCTCTCTCTCTCTCTCTCTCTCTCTCTCTCTCTCTCTCTCTCTCTCTCTCTCTCTCTCTCTCTCTCTCTCCAGCAAGGTAATAAGCAGTTTTTAGCAACACCTGCATGCTTGCTGGAAACACCTGCATGTCTCATTACTGCTTCTTCATCATGGAGGAGGAGGAGGAGGAGGAGGAGGAGGAGGAGGAGGAGGAGGAGGAGGAGGAGGAGGAGGAGGAGGAGGACAAAAAAACAGAGAACCAAAAGGAGAAAACGTATGATTACAAGGAAAAGGAACAAGGAGAAGGAGGAAGAGGAGGAGGAGAAACAAGACTTGGAAGAGAAAGAGAAGGAGAAAAAGAAAGAAGGAAAAGGAAAGTTAAATAACTTCATTTCTTGTACGAATTAACAAAATCAAGCACAATATTATAACGAAGAACAAAAAATACAAGGATGGAAGGAGGAGGAGGAGGAGGAGGAGGAGGAGGAAAAGGAGGAGGAAACGAATGAAAATTAAAACATGAAACTTGAAAGAGAAGAAAGAAGTGGATGAAGAAGAAATAGTAGTAGAGCGATAAATAGGAGAAAGAGAAGGAGGAGAAGAAAGAAGAAAGAAAATAAAGAGATGAACCCTGAAAATGATAAAGGAGAAAGAGGAATAGGAAGAGAAAGAGGAAGAGAAGAAGTAATAGAACGAAAAGCAGAAGAATAATGAGAAGGAGGAGGAGGAGGAGGAGGAGGAGGAGGGAGAGAAGGAGGAGAGAAAAGAGGAGAGAAAGCACTGGATGAAGAAGACGAAGAAGAACGAAGAAAACGAGAAAGAGAAACAAACACACAAGCCCTACAGACGAGAAAGAAGAAGAAGAAGAAGAAGAAGAAGAAGAAGAAGAAGAAGAAGAAGAAGAAGAAGAAGAAGAAGAAGAAGAAGAAGAAGGAAAGAGGAAGGGAAAGAAAAAGAAGTGAACCACGAGAGGAGAGAAAGTAGCGGTGGGAGGAGCACAGCTTACAAAAAGGAATGAGAGGCCTCCCGTTCTGAGTCTCTTATCAGTCATCAAATTCTGAGAAAGCAATCAAGCTGTTACTGTCTGGGAGAGAGACAAGCGGCACTCTGACCGTCAGCCTGGAGGAGGAGGAGGAGGAGGAGGAGGAGGAGGAGGAGGAGGAGGAGGAGGAGGAGGAGGAGGAGGGGGAGTGGTAGTGGTGGCTGTGCTGGGATAAGAAGAGGAACGGGAGTAGGAGAGAGAGAGAGAGAGAGAGAGAGAGAGAGAGAGAGAGAGAGAGAGAGAGAGAGAGAGAGAGAGAGAGAGAGAGAGAGGAAGGGTTAGCAAGAAAGAAAGGAGGGGGAGAAGGAAAAGAAAGAGAAGGGAGAGGGTGGAGACACAGGGAAGGGAGAGAAAAAAGGGAAAGAGGGAAGGACAGAGAAAGAGACAAGAATAAAGGATAGATTAGCAGGGAAGGGAGAAAAGGTAAAATAAATAAATAAAGAAGAAATTAACAAACTGAAAAAAAAGATAAATAGAGGAACAAGTAAATAAGAAAATTTAAACCACAAATAAAAAAAAAATTAACAAATAAAAGCAGACGAAAAAAAAAGATAAGAAAAGAAGAAAACGAAGCAAAATAATGGCAGAAGACAGGTAGAAGAGGGGAAATGAAGGAGAGGTGATGGGGGAGGGGAATGGGAGACGGTAAATACTGATGTGGGGGTGGGGAGGGGGTGGGGGTGGTGGGAAGGAATGATCTGATGGGTGAGTATTTGAGTGGCGTGGGAGGAGGTGAGGGGGTGAGGGAGAGGGGGAGGGGTCGTGGTTCTGAGTGTCTGAGTGTCTGATTCACTACTGTATTGCTTGATTCCCGTGTTAATCTGACTGGTGGGAATGAGTGTTTCTGCTTGTCATTTAACTGTTTGTACGTGTGTGTGTGTGTGTGTGTGTGTGTGTGTGTGTGTGTGTGTGTGTGTGTGTGTGTGTGTGTGTGTGTGTGTGTTAAGGTAAGTCACAAAGTATAATAATAGTAATAGTAATAATAATAATTGCAATAAGACGACGAACAACAACAACAACAACAACAACAACAACAACAACAACAACAACAACAACAACAACAACAACAAATCAAATAACTTTTCTTCTCGATTCAAAGGTAAAGAAAAATAAATAGAAAACGCTACGTAACATACACCTACCTAAATCACACACACACACACACACACACACACACACACACACACACACACAATAAAAACTAATGATAAATACGAAAGAAAAAAAAAAGTAAGCTATGAACCAATTTCGGGAACTGAACATCATTGGCCCGTCCCTCCCTTCTCTCTGCACCAATCACAACTCACGATTTCTCAAGCCAGCCAATCACATCGCAGGATTTGAGTCACGGGGAAGAACAAGGTGTATTTTTCCCTCCCTCCCTCCCTCACCCTCCTTTCCTCCTTCCCTCCCTCACCCTATTGATCCCAGCCACGGACCCTCCCTCCTCTCACCCTCATCTCCCCCCCCCACCCACTTTCCTCTCCCCTCTGCCCTTCCCGTGGTAGAGTCAGGCATGCAGAAAGTGACAGTGACAGGTAGGATTGATGATAGACAGACAGATAGACAGACAGATAGACAGACAGACAGACGGACAGACAGACGCACGCGACCTCCACAGTGAGAGAGTCTTGTGTGGTGTGATGGCGTCTCTTTGTAAGCAAGTTGGTGTTAATTTATTTTGTACTTTCATTTTTTCTCTCTCATTTGTGATACTTTCTTTGTTTTTACTGTCGCTGGCTTCCCCGCTTCATTGTCTTTGCGCTGCTGTTGTACTTTCTTTGTTTTCCTCGTGGGTTTCTTGTTTTGAATTACCGTGTGTGTTTTTTTTTCGTTTTTTTTTCTTCAGTGATTCACGTTCTGTTTGTCATGTTTGTTGGTTTCATTTTCCTTGCCTGCTTCCTTTCCTTTTCTTTATTTTGTCCTTGGTAGCTTTCTCTCCTCTAGTTTTAGTATTGTTCTTGTTCTCTTCTTTCCTTCCGGGACCGAAATGTTCTCTACGTCCTTTATTTTGCTCTTCCTTTCTCGGCTTTGTTCAGTGGTGCAAGTTTTCTATTTCCTTTGTTGATATTTGTTGTGTTCTCTTTTTCCTTTCAAGTTGCAGCATTATTATTTTTTTCCTCTTCTTCTGTTAACCAAATTTTATCTACGTTCTTTATATTGTGCCCCCCAAAAAAGTGGATTATAAAATACTTCCCCACCAAAAATTAATAATAATACAAGTGAATAAATAAATGTTCTCATATTGTTCTCACTTTCTTCCTTTCCATCCTCTGAGCAAGTTATCTGATTCATTTTTATATCAAAGTTATCCTGTCCTTGAATTATTGATATTATTTCTGTTTATTTTATTTCCTCCAGTGAGTTTTTTTTCTTTTTTTTGTCTTGTTGCAGCGCCATAAAGGAAAAATGCTTTAATCACTCCTTCACTTCGTTATGTTACACTCTTCCTGTTTTTTTTTTTTTCAACAGTTTTTTTTTTTTTTCGTCTTGTTGCAGCGCCATAAAGGAAAAATGCTTTAATCACTCCTTCACTTCGTTATGCTACTCTCACTTTCTTCCCATTCCCTGTTGGCGCAGTTTCATTCCCTTTACGATATTGAAGGCCTCCCCTCGCCCATCGCGGCTGCACGGGGAGCCCTCACTTCAGAACACAGGCTGGTTCCCATAACGCCCAAGCCATTGACTGTTTCCCCCCACACGTCGATTCCATCTTCACGCTCGGTATGTCAGTCAGGAAGATGCCGAGGTAATGAAAAATCTGACCCTTCCCCTCTCCCTTCCCCTCTCCTCTTCCCTCACGCCCCCCGGCACACAGAAGGGCCTCACGCTCCCCTACTTTTCAATTTTTACATACAAATGGTCAAAGTTCTTCCGTTATTTTTTTTCTATCATCCCAGCACAGATGTCTTTAATATTCATTTCTTATTTGTCTTTCATTACAATTTCACATTTAAACTACCACGAATTTCTTTTCCATTCTTTTTTTTTTTTTTTTTTGATATATCATTTACACTTCCCCAAACACATACACGGTCATCTTCCATTTATATTCATTTCCTCCTCGTCTTTGCATATCGCCGCGCCACGCAGGAATGCCATCAGCAAACGCAGCTTTATCAGAGTTCATCATTCACCGCCATCCATCTTCCCTTACGTAAATAAATAAGAAATTATCGACCAGTGGCGCAAGATTAGCAAGAGCCGCGCCACCCGAGTTCATTCTTTATGTACGTTTTCTTCGTTTTCTTTTTTACGCTTTGTCTCATGCCCGACACGGAGGCAGCGACGCCCTGCTCCTGACTTACGCCCCCGGGCCTGCCTGTCGGGTGTCGGGCGGAGGCGCGTCACAGGACAACGCCAACGGCACGTACCGCCTCCGTCACAAGGCTTATTTGGACACTAATTTCCCTCTGACAGCGGACAATGACACTCACAAGTTGCCGCCTTTTCTAATTTTTCTCTCAGTTCAAGGTTTTACGTACTTTTCCGCACCTTTACTCACACGTTAGCACGGGA
>NC_087178.1:18707250-18722250 GCF_035594125.1 Scylla paramamosain
AGAGAGAGAGAGAGAGAGAGAGAGAGAGAGAGAGAGAGAGTTAGCACCCCTCCTCGCCTTCTTAGCTTACAGGAAGGGGAGACTCAAGGCAGCGTAATTAGTTTTAAAAATGATGAGTCTTCTAAGAGGTGATGGCAGGGAGGAGGAGGAGGAGGAGGAGGAGGAGGAGGAGGAGGAGGAGGAGGAGGAGGAGGAGGAGGAGGAGGAGGAGGAGAGGCGAAATGGGAAGGAAGATTAGAAGGAGACGAGTGACATATGCAGAGAGAGAGAGAGAGAGAGAGAGAGAGAGAGAGAGAGAGAGAGAGAGAGAGAGAGAGAGAGAGAGAGAGATGTAATTACGAATCATAAGAAACTAGAACTTACAATGTTTATTAAATTTCTATTTTTGCTAGTGTGATTCTCTCTCTCTCTCTCTCTCTCTCTCTCTCTCTCTCTCTCTCTCTCTCTCTCTCTCTCTCTCTCTCTCTCTCTCTAGGGAACAAGGAAAAAATCAATTTCAGATAACTTCCTTATCCCTCTTTCATCCTCCTCTTCCTCGTCTTCCTCTTTCTCTTCCCATCTTTATTCCCCTCTTTACTGCCTTCCTTCCCTTCACGCCTCATCGGAAGGAGGAGCAACGGAGGGAAAGAGAAGGAAGAAGGATGAGATAGAGAGAGTAATGGGAGGAGGAAGAGAGAAGGGGAAACATGCGGGGAGAGTAACTCCGCCCGTCAACACTTCCCCTCACATATTTGGAGGGACATTAGCACCTCTCCCTCCCCTCTTCCCTCCCCTCCTTCCCTCCTTCTCTCCTTCCTTCTCTTCCCTTCCCCTCATCTTACATTCTCTCCAGACGCAAATGAGGTGTATATTTTTCCTTTTTTTATCAGTTTTTTTATTTCCCCTCACTTTCTTTGCCTACTTTTCTCCTTTTCCCCCTTCCTTCTCCTGGCTGACCCCTTGCCCTCACCATCATTACTCCCTGACTCCCCTTTCTTTCTTCCTTCCCCTCATCTTTGATAAGAGATAAAATTCCTCTGTGGTGACTTTCTACTTCCCTCTTTTTTTATTCCCCTCTTTTCTTCTCCCCTCGCTTCTACCTTCTTCTTTATATACACAATGTTTGTCTTGAATATAACTTTTCTCCCTCTCTTTTCAGGCTAAACTTGGCTGCTTATATCACCCGAAGGAGGTAAGAGAGAGAGAGAGAGAGAGAGAGAGAGAGAGAGAGAGAGAGAGAGAGAGAGAGAGAGAGAGAGAGAGAGAGAGAGAGAGAGAGAGAGAGAGAGAGAGAGTGTGTAGAAATATTTATACCCTAATTACATCCTTCTTCCTGTTATCTCTCCTTCTCCCTCTCCTTTCCTCCTCCTTCTCTCCCTTACTGCCTCCTTCCTTCCCTCCCTCCCTCCCTCCGTTCCTTCCCTCCCTTCTCAAGTGGGCGGAAGAGTAAGTGTGTGTGTTTGTGCGAAGGTGTCACGTGTGTGTGTGTGTGTGTGTGTGTGTGTGTGTGTGTGTGTGTGTGTGTGTGTGTGTGTGTGTGTGTGTGTGTGTGTGTATAATGGTTCTGTTTGCTCCCTTATGTTGCATGGGAGATGAAGTGTTAAGAAGGAATATGTAAGGAAAGGGAGAAAGACTGAAGGAGGGAGAGAAAAAGGAAGAGGGGGGAGAGGGGGCGTCCATTTCTCCTAGGGGGTCATGATGAATGTGACACGGAGGAGAAAGACTACATCCGATACTTTCCTCCATTCCTCCACCCCTCCCTCCCTTTCCTCCATCTTCTCTCCATCTTCCAATGCCTCCTTACTATAGCTGCGCCCTTCCTGGAAACGAGCGCAAAGGAATTCAAAGGAAGAACGAGCAGTTGTGGCTGTGTTGTTCTTCGTGTTGTTGCTGTTGTTGTTGTTGTTGTTGTTGTTGTTGTTGTTGTTGTTGTTGTTGTTGTTGGTGGTGGTGGTGGTGGTGGTGGTGGTGGTGGTGGTGGTGGTGGTGGTGGTGGTGGTGGTGGTGATGAATGTTACAAAACTGTCTACTTTACAATTCTAACACACATAGAGAGAGAGAGAGAGAGAGAGAGAGAGAGAGAGAGAGAGAGAGAGAGAGAGAGAGAGAGACTAGGGTGAAAGAGGGGAGAAGCGACCACGTTCTCACAATATTTACCTTTCTCTCTGCCTCTCCCTCGCCCTTCTCTCTCTCTCTCTCTCTCTCTCTCTTCATCTCTCTCCTCTCTCTCTCTCTCTCTCTCTCTCTCTCTCTCACTCTCTCTCCCTCGCGCCGTCTGCCTCCTCTCCACTGCCTCCCACGATCATAAAAACCCCAAACTCGCAAACAATTTTCCCTTCTGGAACCAAATTATAAAACGTGAGGCGCAATTCCATCCCACCTCCCTCAGATCCTAAAAATATATGTCACCCATAGAAAAATAATAGAAAACGAAATTTCTCCTTGCCAAAAAAAATGAATAAATGAACTGGAATACAAAAAAAAAAGAAAGAGATAACGTCCAAAAATTAAATGTCACCCCACAGAAAAATAACAGAAAACGAAATACTCTTTTGTAAATTAATAAATAAACTGAAAGAAAAAGAGATGACCTCAAAAAATAATAAATGTCACCCATCAGGTAAATAGAAAATGGAATACTGCTCTTGCATATCCAAAAATAAAAAAATAAAAAAATAAACAAATAGATAAATAAATAAATAAACTGGGAAAAAATAGGAAAAACACAGCAACCTTGCATACAGTTTCCAACACACCCAAATTTCCTGGAGAACAAAATAATACAGGCTTTAGGGGAGGAAGGAAAAAGATAAACAAAAATATACACTTCATAATTGCTCCCCCTTAAAAAAACAAAGAGGAAAATGGGGAAATGTAACAAAAAACGGGGCCTTGTGGGGTTCGTATGACGTCATTAAGATATGTTTACGTTTCATAATCATTACGTCATTAAGGAAGATTTGGTGAAGATCTGAAGGGAGACGAGAAAAAAAAAATAATAAAAAAAGTTTGAGAAAAGGGGCAAGAAGGATAAGGAGGGAGAGAAATGAAGAGAGAGGAACGAAAGGAAGAGGAATGGCAACGGAAGGGGAGAGAGGAGAGACAAAAACTGAGAAAAATAAAGAGGGATTAGAATGGCCCCTTAAAAAATCAGAAAACGGGAGAGGGGAAGGAGGATAATGAGGGAGAGAAACGGAGAAAGGAATGAAGGAAGGGTGTGATGATGCAAAGGAATAAGGAGAAAGACGGAAAGAAAAAAATATATAGAAAGGAAAAAAAAGAGAAGGAAAATAAGACATAAAGAAAAAGAAAAAGAAATATGGAAAAAGAGAAAGACATAAAAAGAAAGAAAATGGGAGTGACTTGCTGTTGACGGGAAAGAAAAATGGACGAAACATGGATGAGTGGAAGAGAGAGAGAGAGAGAGAGAGAGAGGAGAGAGAGAGAGAGAGAGGAGAGAGAGAGAGAGAGAGAGAGAGAGAGAGAAAACGAATGGTGAAAAACGTGAAGTGGCAGATGAAATAAAAGTGGAAGAAGAGGAAAATGGAAGAGTTGGTGGAAAAAGAAGTGGAAGGGACGAAAGGCAAATGGAAGAACTTAAAAGAAACAAAAAAGAAAACAGAAAAAAAAATGAAGAAAACATGTAGTGAATATGAGAGGCGTGGGAAAGGAAACGAGACGAAGGTGGAAGAGAAAGAAAGTGGAATGGAGAATAAACTAAATTGATAGAAAGCAGAACGAGTGGAGGAGACGTGGGTGAGAGAAGTGAAGGGAGTGAGAGAGATGGGGAGAAGCGTGGGAGAGGATGGGAGAGGATGCAAGGGGTCACGAGCAGAGGAGAGATGGAAGCAGATGTATGGAAGGGAACGGTGAGGAAAATGAGATAAGTGAACAAGAAAGAAAAAAAAAAAAAAAAAGGAAAGGATATGAATTTCTGAAAGAGACAGAGAGCGAGAAAGGAGAACCATGAGGTGAGAAGGGGAGATAACTGAGACTGTGAGAGAGAGTGAGAGTGAGAGGGAGAGGGACACATACACACACACTTGGCGAGGGTAAACAACACTTAAACGAAATATCGCTTCTCTGTAAACATTTCGAGGCCTCACGCAAATTTCTCCCGAGTTTCGAATGTAAACCTCCGCGTGTTTACTTTTCAATTTCCCGCCATTTTTTTTTTTTTTTTTCTCAAAGGATCTTATTTTTTCCATTTTCCATTTGTTTTTTTTTTTATATTTTGTCTGTTTTTACCTTCTTTATCTTTTTCTCTCTCCTTGAACAGTATTTACGAGAGAGAGAGAGAGAGAGAGAGAGAGAGGAGAGAGAGAGAGAGAGAGAGAGAGAGGAGGAGAGGAGAGAGAGAGAGAGAGAGAGAGGAAGAGAGAGAGAGAGAGAGAGACGCATAATGTCATTCCTCTCGCATTATTCTCTTTTATCAAGTCATTTCTTTATTTTTTTATTCCATCTCTCCTTCATCTAATTCATATATTTTTTTTTTTCATTTAACTCTTTAGCTTTTTCAAATTTCTCTAAGTCAGTATTTCCATTTTTTTACACTGATTCAATTCTGTCATATTTTTCCTTCATTCTAAGTTCACCTCCCTTTTTTTTCATGCATCTATTTCCTCTTTCTTTCCTGCATCTCTATTTTTATTCCCTCTCTCGTTCCCTTTCTGTCCCTCGTTCTCGGCATTCTTCCATTTCCCTTTCCTTCCGTCAGGTCAGGATCGGGTCACGTGAGAGGAAGAGAGAGGGAGGGAGAGGGTTAGGAAGAGGAAAGAGAGAAAAGCAAACGGAGAGGAAGAAAAAGAGGAAGGGAGGAAAGAGCAGTATAGGGGAGGGTTAATGGATCGAGCAGGAGAGAGAGAGAGAGAGATGAGAGAGAGAGAGAGAGAGAGAGAGAGGAGAGAGGAGAGAGAGAGAGAGAGAGAGAGAAGAGAGAGAGAGAGAGACCCAACTAGTTAACTTTCGAACGTCACTAATTACATTATTTACAAGTATGAGAACATTATCCATATATCACTAACACTCTCTCTCTCTCTCTCTCTCTCTCCTCTCTCTCTCTCTCTCTCCTCTCTCTCTCTGGTTCGCTTCATTAGCCTTCAAAACAATGCATCGATTTCCATGTAGGTTTCGTTTTTTTCGTCTTGAGCCCAAACACCAACGAAAAATTAATGATCCAATGGCTAATGGGGAACTACTGTCCGGATCATCAATAAACTGGTTCCCGGGAGGAGGAGGAGGAGGAGGAGGAGGAGGAGGGAGGAGGAGGAGAGAGGTGAGGAGCAGGAGGAGGGAAGTAACGAGGAGGGGGAGGTAAGGTGGAGTAGGTCGTTTCAATGTCATTTGAAGTCATAAGATGAAATCAGATTACTAAAATGACTGAGAATCTCACTCCCTCCACTGAGATAAGGAAACATTACGACACGAGAAGGATGTTTGGGTGGCTCTTAGCACACACACACACACACACACACACACACACACACACCATTTACCTCCGTGTTTATTTACCTCTTTCACTATCTGTCTTCCTCCCTTCCCTCCCTCCCGTCCTTCCTATCCTCTGCCCTCTCTCTCTCTCTCCTCGCTCTCTCTCTCTCTCTCTCTCTCTCCTCTCTCTCTCTCTCTCTCTCAGTACCAACGTCCATGTCTTTTTTTGGAGTATCCGCAACAGTTCTTTAATATAATCTGCTCCTTTTCTCTCTCTCTCTCTCTCTCTCTCTCTCTCTCTTCTCTCTCTCTCTCTCTCTCTCTCTCTCTCTCTCTCTCCTCTCTCTCTCTCTCTCTCTCTCTCGCTACTCTTTCTTCCTCCTCTTCCGGACTCTCTATCAATTTGGCTGCGTGGATTTTTTTTGTTTATATTTGTATTTTTTTCAAGAGCCAACCACTTTAAGAGACCAGATCAAAACACACGATAAAGAGATGATACAGATAGCGGAGAACCCACTTGCATTAAATAAACACGACGCCCGGCCTGCGATATTCCCCCAGGAGGACGCGGGGAAGGAAACGGCGACCATTGAAGGACACTAAAGGACACTAAAAGACGCGGACGGACACCACGTACGTACCATAAGGATGTAAGGGCCCCTGGTGCACCGCGAGGATATTTACGTACCTGAAAGAAAAAGGAAAGAGGGAAAATGTTAGATATGATGGGAAAAAATATATATTCATCTAAGTAAATTGGAATATAAAAAGGTTAAGTTGTTCATGTTTTAATCAATAGATTAAATTATCGGGGTACTTTTTTATTTTTCATACTAGTCTGGTGAATAGTTTTGTAGGCAAGAAAAGATCAAATTGTCCTATATTTTTCTCGTTTCTTCTTCGTGTTTGTCTGTTAAATAATTCTGCAGACGAGAAAACGAGAAAATTATCCTCTATTCTCTCTTTTCTTCTTCGTAACTGTCTGTTAAATAATTCTGCAGACGAGAAAAGAGAAAATTATCCTCTATTCTCTCTTTTCTTCTTCGTATCTGTCTGTTAAATAATTATGTAGACAAAAAAAAAGACAAAATTATCATCTATTCTCTTCGTCTTCTTCTACGTATCTATTAATGCAATTATTTTTCTACTGTACTTGGAATGTTTAGAAGAGGATGGCCATAGTGGGTGAAAGGGTTAGTGGTGATGAACGGATGATGATGATGATGATGATGATAGTAATGATCAATATAATCACTTGACAATGACTGGGGTACCACGTATATACCAGAAAAAAAAAAAGAGTACCTGTCAAATTATTTTTTTTTCTAAGAGTTAGCAATGCAAAAAAAAATAAATAAATAAAATAAATGAAAAATAAAATAAACAACAGTGAGGCATCAACAGAACTAAACAAAGGAAGACAACGCCACTACAATGCAACCTAATCTTGTGTTAGTGTATTCCGTTCACCTCCTACATCAACCGAACACTTTAAATAGCATCAGTGGTTAAGTTTTCATAGAGTACTCAATATTTCAGTTCACTAAATCAGTCCATTATATAATTTTCATCAAAGAATACTAAGACGAAAATAAGGAAAGAGATGAAAGGTTAAGAACAAAGAGACGAGTATAAATGAAAAGAAAAAGGTGATGAACTAAGACAAGAAGATCAGGAAGGAGAAAAAAACTAAATGAATAAGGAAATGAGAACAAGAAAAGAATAATAAGACGAAAATACGGAAAGAGATGAAAGGTTAAGAGCAAAGAGAAAGAGCAAAGAGGACGAATGTAAATGAAAAAAAAATAAGTGATGAAGTAAGACGAAAGATCAGGAAGGAGAAAAAACTAATTGAATAGGGGAAATGAGAACAAGAAAAGAATAATAAGACGAAAATAAGAAAAGAGACGAAAGGTTAAGATAAAAAAAAAGACGAGTGTAAATGAAAAGAAAAAGGAGATGAACTAAAAAGAAGATCAAGAAGGAGAAAAACTACACGAATAGGGAAACGAGAACAAGAAGAGAAACGATAAAAATCTAACAAAGAGGGAAAACGAGAAAACCGGGAAGATTCTAAAGAGATCGAAGGAAATAAAAAATAGAAAAGGAATGATGGACATGCAAACAATTGACGAACAAAGGAAGACAGACAAGGAAACAACAAAAGGAACCATAAGAACAAATGATAAAGAGGAAAAGAAAAGAACGATTAAAAAACAAAGCCAAAACGAATAAACACGAGGAAGTAGAAGCTAAAGAAAACGGAAGGAGGGTAAGAAAACGAATCAAACCCAGAATAAAAACTTGAAAAAACAAAGGTACAAAGGGATTAAAAGATTAGAAAACGGAGAAAAATCCAGAAGATAGAGATTAACAGACAAATACTGAGACGTCAAGAGGAGGAAGAGGAATTTCAGAACATAACGTCAAGAGGAGGATGGGATCACTTTGAGGGACAGGTGAAGCCATCTCGTCAACACACCTGGAGAGGGAGAGATGTTTGGGGAAGGGATTTGAGGGGGAGAGGTGGGTGAGGGGTGGGGAGGGGAGAGATGAGGAGAGATGGGGAGGGAAGCTGCGTCTATTTGTTTATCCTCACAAGTCTTATTGAGGACTTATCACAGGAAGGAGATGAGGGAGATGAGAGAGGTGGCGGTGGGGGGAAGGGATGCTGTCTTAGTGGTGATGATGTGAAAAGTGTGATGCTCCGCTTATTGGAATGTGCAGACCGATGAAAGGATTAAAAAGTTGAGACAGGATGACAGACATAGATGAATAAATAGATAGATAGATAGATAGATAGATAGACAGATAGAAAAATAGATAGATAGGGAGGGAAACAGACAGACAGATATTCAGATAGCCAAACAGATAGAAAGAAAAACAGACAGACAAATACATACAAGCTTACATACGTACATACATACATGGATAGATAATCAGAAAAAACACATAGATAGCGAGATACATAGATAGAAAGGAAAGATTAGATCACTACATTGTTTCCTTGGAGTATTCACCGATAGATAAGTCGGTACACACAAAAGAACAGATCGATAAAATAAATAGAGACAAATATGCACAAACAAAACACACAAGCAAGGCAAGGATTCCGCACATCCAGGCATACAATAACAGTTACTGGTAAAAAGAACTGACAGATATATGAACTGATAATAGGAGCACATAGAAAGAACAGCTGACTGACTGACTGATGGATGGGAGTGAAGACAGACAGACTGACAGACAGACACATATACAATTTCATCAATGGCCACGTGCAAGTACCAATATGTGAAATGGAACAAACCAATCACTCTTTTTTTTTTTTATTTCGTTTTTATAGCAAAGTTTAAAACGGGGAAAAAAAGTAATCCTGTTTGGCAGCTGCTGTGAGTGTGCGTGCGTGTGTGTGTGTGTGTGTGTGTGTGTGTGTGTGTGTAAAAAAGATATAAAAATTTACAACCACTCTACGCCAAGTTAAATTTTATTCATGCAAAAATACGCTGGTCAGGAAAAATACACGAAAAATATTAACTTTCCTTTCCTTTTTTTTATTCCAACTTGACTTTCATAATTTCCAGGACAATTATAAATGTTTACTTTTTAAAAATCTGCCGCCTAAGGTAAATGAATAAAGAGGAAAAACGAAGAGGTGAATAAACGGATGACTGAACTAAAGATAACATTATTAAACCCATAAGTGGATGAAACTAAAACCCATATGAGGTGAAGAGGATCAAAAAAACAAGCCTGAGGGGACGAAACGAGGAGAGAGGGAGAGGGAGAGGGAGAGAGGGAAGTGAGGGGAGAGCCACACACAGAGAGAGAGGAGCCTAGAGACGAGAGAGGGGAAGAAATAATAGAAAACAGAGTAAAGTAGTGGAAAGAAATGAAGGGAAAAGGAATGTTAGGGAAACGAAATAGAGGAAAGTGAGGGGAGAAGTGAATGAGGGGAAAGAGAAGAACTTAGAGAAAAGAGAGAAGGAAGTAACAAAGGAAAAGAGGAGAGAAATAGAGGAAAAAGGAATATTAGGGAAGTAAATTCAGCATTACAGGGAAGGAGGAGAGAGAGGAGTGAGGGGGAAGAGGGAGTGAGGGAGAGAAGTCCTTCCAGGAGCGTGTGGCATCACCAGCTGCCAGAGGTTGCCATGGAAACCAGGAAAAGCTAATCAATACTATATACACAAAGTGAGGGGCAGCGAGAGAGAGAGAGAGAGAGAGAGAGAGAGAGAGAGAGAGAGAGAGAGAGAGAGAGAGAGAGAGAGAGAGAGAGGTACACCGTAAAAGGGAGGGAAACAGAGGGGAAAACTGCCAAAATGTGAAGAGGAAGGAAGAGGTAATGAAAACAAGGCAGGGAGATGAAAGTTTAGGAGTTTAGGAAGAGAGAAAATGAAGAGAGGAAGGAAGGAAGGAAAAGAGAGATAACAAAAAAGGGGAAACGATGTGGAAGAACATGAAATTAAGTTTATAAAGGAAAAATTTAATGCATACTGAGACAAGGAAGAAAGAAGGGAGAGGAGAGAAGAGAACAGAGAAGAGAGAAGAGGAGAGAGAAAGGATGAGGGGAAAAGTGGGAATAGGAGGGAGGCTGTGAGTGAATCTGAGACAAAGAAGAGGAAAAGAGGAGGAGAAGAGATAGGAGAGAAGAGAGAAGGAGAGAGAAGAGAGGAGAGAAAGGATGAGGAGAGAAAGTGGGAATAGAAGAAAGGCTGTGAATCTGAGACAAAGAGGAAAGGAGAGAAGAGAACAGAGGAGAGAAGAGACAGGAAAGAAGGGAGAAGGAGAGAAGAGAGAAGGAGAGAAGAGAAGAGAGAAAGAATGAGGAGGAAAAGTGAGAATAGAAGAAAGGCTGTGAGTGAATCTGAGACAAAGAAGAAAGGAGGAGAGAAGAGAACATGGAGGGAAGAGAGAGAGGAAAGAAGAGAGAGGAGAGAAGAGAGAAGGAGAGAAGAGAGGAGAGAAAGGATGAGGAGGAAAAGTGAAAACAGAAGAGAGGCTGTGAGTGAATCTGAGACAAGGAGGAAAGAAAGGAGATAAGAGAACAGAGGAGAGAAGAGAGAAGGAGAGAAGAGAGAGGAGAGGAAGGAAAGGAAGGAAAAGTAATGGAATAGAAGGGAGTCTGTGAGTGAATCTAAATGGCCTCATAAATATCAAAACGACAACCACCACCACCACCATTACCATCCATCACTGTTAATTACTCACTAAATTACGCTCATTATTACTTATGAGTACCACCACCACCACCACCACCACCACCACCACTACCACTACTACTACTACTACTACCACCAAACACCACCACCACCACCACCATCATAGCCACTCCCCCCTCTTTATTACTACTACCACTACTACTACCACCACCACCACCACTACTACTACTACTACTACCACTACTACTACTACTACTACTACCATCAACACTGCTACATATGAACCTACAACCACCATCAACTCCCCCTACAACAATTACACGCTTTAATCACACTGTCTACCTACGCTGTCATTAACACACACACACACACACACACACACACACACACACACACACACACACACACACACACACACACACACACACACACACCAGCCTCATCATCATTGTCAGGTTGCTACTGCCCATGTTGATTGGGGAGAGGGAGGGAGATGGGAGATGGGAAGGGAGAGGAGAGACGGGAGAGGGGGAGAGGGGAGGATAAGGGAGAGGGAGTCAGTTCAGCTGCGGTATCCTCAATAATCCCCTTATGTGGAGCGACTAAGGGAGAGAAGAGGGAAGGGAAGGGAAGGGGGAGGGGAAGGGTAAGGGAGGAGAAAACTGGAGGAAAGGGAGAAAGGTAAGGGAGAATGAGTATGGTTTTACGACTCCCTGTTAGGAAAGCTGAGAAATGACTTGAATTTGTAACTTGTATACCTGAACATACAGAGAGAGAGAGAGGAGAGGAGAGAGAGGAGGAGAGAGAGAGAGAGAGAGAGAGAGAGAGAGAGAGAGAGAGAGAGAGAGAGAGAGGAGAAGAGAGAGATTCATTATATAAAATCATCACCAAGAACAGAATGAAAAAGAAAAAAAAAATCACCATTTAACTAGACTACATACCAACCCCTCTCCTCCTCCTCCTCCTCCTCCTCCTCCCTTAAAAAATTAAAACGTCTACTTCTTTTTTTTTTTTTTCTGCCAGCACTCGGCTTATTGTTTGTGAACCGATACACGACCCATATTTTCAGGCTCACAGTTCGGCCGGCGTATCTAATGGCGAGATATATTTATATGTCAAAGAGCAAGGTTGTCGCTCCTGGTGTTAGGTTTGGGGGGCGGGGAGGCGCGGGGGAAGATGGAGGAGAGGGGCGGGGAAGGACAGGAGGAGGAGGAGGAGGAGGAGGAGAAGTGGGGAAGGGTAAGATGAGATGAGGTGAGGTAAGAGAGGTTTGTGATGGTGGTGGTGGTGGTGGTGGTGGTGGTGGTGAAGGTATTTTTCATTTATCTCATTATCATCAGCAGCATTTATCACCACTACCACCAGTACTACCACCACCACCACCACCACCACCACCAGCGCCATCACTTCAAGTCTGACAACAGCAATGTAAAAAGATATACTGACGAATAAAAAAAGTATAAATAACATAATTATACAAAGACTAGTTGATAAAAACTTGGCCAGGAATTGATATCTGGAGGAAAAAAGCCAGAGAGAGAGAGAGAGAGAGAGAGAGAGAGAGAGAGAGAGAGGAGAGAGAGGAGGAGAGAGAGAGAGAGAGAGAGTAACACGCATGAAGAGGTAAATTTAAGGTGTCATGGGGCTCCCTTGAACACCTGTCTCCGTGATGGGCTGTACCTCAAGGCCCACGTCTCCCTCCCTTATTGTGGCTCTTTGGACCTTGTGAGCGTCTTGGTATACCCTCCTCTTGACCCTGAATGCCATCGATAGAAAAGAACCGCCTGGACATGGATGTGTGTGTGTGTGTGTGTGTGTAGCTTTTGAAGTCTCCCGCACACGTTTGGAGCTTCAAATATCTCGAGTTTCAAAGTTTCATTTCGTTTCATTTTATTTCCCTGTTAGGTTTCCTCTTGTATTGTTTTTCCTTTTATTAAACTATGAGTCAAACTATTCTCTCTCTCTCTCTCTCTCTCTCTCCTCTCTCTCTCCTCTCTCTCTCTCTCTCTCTCTCTCTCTCTCATCTCTCTCTCTCTCTCTCTCTCTCGTTTTTCCAGCCAATTCTCAACTTTTTTTCTTTTTCCTTTTTTTTTTTCTCAGATACGACTTTCAATTTTTCCAATTAAGATATCGAGGCCTTTTATGGTGATGGTAATTTTACGGGCTTTGACAGCTGGCAAGAACCTTTTTCTGTTATCTTCGTTCACTTTTTTCTCTCTTTCTTGGCTGCCTACGTCTTGCAGTACTGGTGGGTCCCTCAGCTCAAGTCTCGCCTCCTTAGCTTTCGATCACTATCAATGCGCAGAGTTAATGTGTTAAGCAATGTGTAATTCAAGTATTGGCAGCTTGTTGTTATGTATTGTTATGGGTGTTACTGCTGTTAGTCTTACTGCTATTATTATTTTTTCATCATCATCGCCATTATTATTATTATTATTATTATTATTATTATTATTATTATTATTATTATTATGTTATTGTTGCTATTGTTGTTGTTATTTTTACTTTTGTTATTATCGTTAGGTATTTTTATCACAGTTCCTCCTCCTCCTCCTCCTTCTACTACTACTACTACCACTACTACTACTACTACTACTACTTCTGCCGTCACCACCACCACTAATACCATCATCTTACCTTTTCCTGCAAGAACAACACGAACAACAACAATAACTACTACTACTACTACTACTACTACTACTACTACCATCACCACGACTGCTACGACACAATTTCTTTTCTGCCTCTCCTATTTCGAGAATTTAGGGCCCACTGTGTCTCCCAGGTAGAGGGGGGCGGGGGCAAGATGACCAGGTGACCAGGTGGTGGCGGGGGGTCATCGAGCGAGGCCTCTGACCACAACTACCACCATCACCACCATTCAACACAAACTTTCCCACCAGAATGCCAACCACCATTTCTACCATTCCTTGCCCACTACTACTACTACTACTACTACTACTATTACTACTACTACTACTACTATTACTACTATTACTACTACTACTGCTGCTACTACTACTACTACTACTACTACTACTACTGCTGCTGCTGCTTCCTGTAACTATTTAATACTACAATTGCTAGTTTTCCATTACCACTAATATTACCAACCACTAACTATTACCACAACCACTACCACAATTATTACTTCCACTACCATTTACCACCACAACCACAACCCACCACTGCACCTACCTACCCCAGTTACTACTACCCACCCACCACTGTTCACTATTACAATCACTGTTACCACCACAATCATAATCTAACACCACAATTACCTACCACAATCACTACCACCACCACCACCACCTACCACCACTAACTAGGACCATCACGTGACGAAATTCTAGTTAAGTGCAATGATATAATTAGTAGAATGACATGCAAAATACTGCAGTCATTATAATTAGATGGGATTTAATTAATATCTGTGTGAGGAAAATTAGATGTATGAGTAAAAATCTGTATCGTGTTTGTGTTCAGTTAAAGGGATGTAATACTGCCATGAATAACAATAGTGATATGAATAATACTAAAATTAATTACTTCTACTACTACTACTACTACTACTACTACTACTACTACTAGTCCTCATAATAATAATAATAATAATAATAATAATAATAATAATAATAATAATAATAATAATAATAATAATGATTAGAAGAACAAGAACAAGAAGAACAAGAACAAGAGGAACAAGAAGACGAAGAACAGGAACAACAACAACAACAACAACAACAACAACAACAACAACAACAACAACAACAATAACAACAACTGCCTTCACATACGACTAAAATTTTCCAAGTTCTGGGCCGAGTCAAATTTCCAGACCAATTTCAAAAGACCCTCCATACTTCCGGGAGCTTGTGTGCTTCTGTTTGCCTCCCTCCCTCCTTCCCTCCCTCTCTTCCTCTCTCCCTCCCTCTCCCTCTCTCTCTCCCTTCCTTACCTTCCCCCCGAGATGGCCCAATAAAGAGAAGGTTCCCACGTTACCTGAGGAAGGGCGGTGCCTCTCTGTTGGGGGCGCCGCGAGGGCTGTAAAAAGGTAGACGTGGCGTGGCTGTGGTGGAGAGGGTGGTGGGGATGCGGTGGTGTTGTGTGGTTGGGCAGGGTTGACGTGCGGTGGTGTGGTGTGGTGTGGTGTGGTATGCGTGTGTGTGTGTGTGTGTGTGTGTGTGTGTGTGTGTGTGTGTGTGTGTGTGTGTGTGTGTGTGTGTGTGTGTGTGTGTGTGGTAATAGTTTTTAGGAATGTGGCTTTTTTAGGTAGTTATTGATTGTGGTTAATTGTGGTGGTGGTGGTGATGGTGGTGTTAGCGGGAGGAATTATGGTGATAGTGATGGTGAAGGTAGCTTCGGTGGTGGTGGTAGTGGTGATGGTGATGTTGATTAAACTGGTGGTGATAGACAGAGTGATGGTGAT
>NC_087178.1:18732250-18742250 GCF_035594125.1 Scylla paramamosain
AGGAATAGAAGGACGGAGAAAAGATGAAGGAAAAGGAGAATGGGAAGGATGGAAGAGAAACGAGAGAGAAAGACGGACATAGGGTAGAAAAACAAAGGATAATGGATAAGAAGTGAAAAAAAAACGAGGGAAATGGAAGTGAAAGAGGAATATGGAAGAGGAAGAGAAGAGAAAGACTGGGATAAGATGGAATCAAAGAATAATGGATAAACGGAAGTGAAAATATGAAGAGAACAAAATAAAATTGAAACGAGTAAGATGAAAGTAAAGAAGAGAAAGTGAAAGAAGATAGAAGCAAAGTAAAGAAGGGAAGAGAGAGAAAGAGAGAGAGAGTGATAGGGGTAAATAACAAGAGATAGTGAAAGAGAGTGGACGAAGCATAATGTGGAAGACCAGAAGAGGATGAAAGAGGAGAGGAAGAAGGATAAATAGGGAAAAGAAGAAGATAAGAAAAGAATAAAAGGATAGAGAAGATAATGGAAGAGAAGAGAGAGAGAAAAGAAAACATATCAAAAAATAAAGAAAGCGTAAGAAGAAAGGAAACGAAGAAGAAAAATAAGGCAAGAGAGAGGGAGAAATGGAAGGGAAAGGATGGAAGGAAGAGGGAGAAAAGGAAAGATGAGGGAAATGAAAGAAGGAAGAGAAAAGAGAATAGAAAGAAAGAGAGAATGGAATAAAAAGATAAAGAGAAGATAATGGAGGGAGAGAAAGGGAGGAGGAAAGTAGGAACGGAGGGAGAGAATTGAGAGAGATAAGCTGGAGACAAGACATGGAAGGCAAGGGAAGGGAAGGGAAAAGAAGAGGACGAAATAGAAGAAGAGGAAAGAAATGTGAAGATACAAATAGAATGAAGAGAGAATAAGTGGAAGGAAGGAAAGAAAGAGATGAGAGAAGTAAGGAATGAAAGAAGGAGGAGGAGGAAGAAATGAGTGAATAGAGGAGGAAAAGAAGATAGAAAAGAATAGATAGAAGGAAGGAAGGAGGGAACAGAAATGAAGAGAGGAGAGATAAAAAGAGCTAAAGAGAAAATAAAAGGAAGGAAAGAAGGGAGAGAAATGAAGAGACTTAATGAGAGAGGGGGATGGAGGAAAGAATAAAGGAGTGAAGGAAAATAAAAAAAAAAGGAGAAAGGAGGGAGAAGAAATGGAGGGAGAGGCGAGGATGAGATAGAGAGAAGGAGGAAAATAGAGAGAAGAAACGGGAGGATACCTGGAGGAAAGGAGGGACTTTAGGGAAGAGAGATGGAGAGAAGGAGGGATTTTAAGGAGAGACGGAGAGAGGTAGTGAGTTCAGGGAGGAGAAAGGAAGAAGGGAGTAGAGGGAGCGAGAAGGAGGGAAGGAAGGAGTGGAGAGATGCGAGTGGAAGGGGTGGAGGAGGGGGCGAGCGAGTGGAGGAGGGGGGGGGAGGTGGAGGGGTCAACAATCTCACATGTTAGCTCAAATTTCACGTTGCCTAATAATGTTCACTTTAAATGCAAACCTTCTCCCTCAGGTCCTGTAGTGGCTGCCTCCCGTGTGTGTGTGTGTGTGTGTGTGTGTGTGTGTGTGTGTGTGTGTGTGTGTGTGTGTGTGTGTGTGTGTGTGTGTGTGTGTGTGTGTGTCGGCCGCGCTGCACTGAACGCTAGCCACGCACGCACGCACTTAAAAGAGAAACATACGAACGGCCATGAGAGTTAATCGTAAGATGAATCGACAAACAAACACATAAATTATCTAATAAACCAACGCGACACGCACATAAACTAATATCACAACTGCCATGACACACACACACACACACACACACACACACACACACACACACACACACACACACACAAGCAGATGAGGACAAGTGTAGCAACATCAAGAGGAGGAGGAGGAGGAGGACGAGGAGGAGGAGGAGGAGGAGGAGAAACGCAAGACATAAAAGGAAGAGCAGAAGGAGGACAAGTAGAAAAAAGGGACATGGGCGAGGAGGAGGAGGAGGAGGAGGAAGAGGAACATGGAGTGAGTGTAAGAAGTCACCTGAAGATTAATTAGTACCACCTAGGCGGCCCCTGTGGTGGCGTTACCCCTTGGCCAGGTGCGACAGTCTAATTGCCACCTCTGATTCACTACTGCCTTGGCCAGCGGCGGCGGCGGCAAGGCGGCATAGAGGCAGAGGACGAGGGCACTTTTTTTTTTTATATAATTTAGACAATGTTGACCACAGATGATGATAATGATAGTGGTGGTGATTGTGGTGGTGGTGGTAGTGGTGATGGTGGTGGTGGTGGTGTGTATGTGTGTGTGTGTTTCTTATACTGAATGTAGTGAAATGGACTGCAGGTTTAAAAATTACATATATTTGTTATGTATGTGATGTTCCCTTTAGTGTTTAAGTTAATGTAATTTGTAACTCCTAGCTGTGGTCAATAAAACTATCTATCAATCTATCTATCTATCTATCTATCTGTGTGTGTGTGGAGTGGGGAGGTTTATAGTGTGTGTGTGTGTGTGTGTGTGTGTGTGTGTGTGTGTGTGTGTGTGTGTGTGTGTGTGTGTGTGTGTGTGTGTGTGTGTGTGTGTGTGTGTGTGTGTGTGTGTGTGTGTGTGTGTAGCCCGGGGCGAGTACAGAAGTCAGTTCTAATATGAGTATCTCCCAGCCTTCACCACTCCCTCTCTCTCTCTCTCTCTCTCTCTCTCTCCCTCTCTCTCTCTCTCTCTCCCTTCTCTCCTCCTCCATTCCCCCCCCCCCCAACGCCCCATCGCCGTCTCTTAGCACCCCAGAGAGGAAGCTAATAAGTGGCCATATTTCAGGAGACACTCGCTACCGGCCCTCTCCAGTTCTCCTCCTCCTCCTCCTCCTCCTCCTCCTCCTCTCTCCTCCTCCTCCTCTCTTTAGTTCATCCCTTCACAGCTCTAGTATTACCCTCTCTAACCTACAATTCCCCCCCTACCAGTCTCTCTCTCTCTCTCTCTCTCTCTCTCTCTCTCTCTCTCTCTCTCTCTCTCTCTCTCTCTCTCTCTCTCTCTCTC
The DNA here is from genome assembly GCF_035594125.1 of Scylla paramamosain. Classification (NCBI taxonomy): domain Eukaryota; kingdom Metazoa; phylum Arthropoda; class Malacostraca; order Decapoda; family Portunidae; genus Scylla; species Scylla paramamosain. The sequence continues at coordinate 18,735,251 of NC_087178.1, forward strand.
TCTTTAATATCAGCCACTCACATACAATCATATACACATCTATCAAATACAATACCGTGTATGTTTCCTTTTACAAAACTGTATGATACAAATTTTCCTTCGTGAGATAAAATGTATATACTTCTGTTCATTTTTATATATAGTTTTTTTTTTTCTTCAAAGACATTATTTTTTTTTCTCTCTCTTCGCTTTTATTTTATTTAACTTTTTTTTATTGTGGGTGCTTGAGGTAGAGCAAGGAGGAAGACAGGTAACACTTGATTAAAGGTGTGGAGGAGGAGGAGGAGGAGGAGGAGGAGGAGGAGGAGGAGGAGGAGGAGGAGGAGGAGGAGGAGGAGGAGGAGGAGGAGAAGGAGGAGGAGGCTAATCAAGTGAGGACTACAACATAAAAAACAAACGGTCACAGATGTTGTATCCTTTCAAACCACAAACGTACACACACACACACACACACACACACACACACACACACACACACACACACACACACACACACACACACACTCATGAAACCAAGCCAAAAACCACAAGACAATAAAAAATAATAATAAAAACAACAACAACAACAACAACAACAACAACAACAACAACAACAACAACAACAACACACTTGCCATTATCTCTCCTTCCTAGACATGACACAGTGTAACATAACAGAAAGATACACAACAACAGCCACACCACAAGTACAATAACAGGGCGAGAAATATAGAGGACACACGCACGAACACACACGACACACAGGGCATGACAGCTCGAGGATGATAACAGACACTTTTTTGACATTGTAACCCGTGACCACAAGACGAAGGGTGAACAAAGGAAGGAGGAGGAGGAGGAGGAGGAGGTGTGATATGGCAGGTGAAAAGGAAGGATGATATGTGAAAGGGATAGAAAAGGAGGAGGAGAAGAATAAGAAGGAGAATTAGAAGAAGGAAGAGGAGGAGGGAGGAGGAGGAGGTCTGGGGAAGGGAATGAACGAGGGGGGAGGGCGTAATGTAAACATTGGCCAGGGTGGGATTGGGTAGGATAGGGTAGGTAAGGTAAGGTAGAGCAGGGAGGGAATGGAGGGACGGAGGTAAGGAGGGAAGGATGGAGGGGAGGGAGGGAGACTATAACAATAATTGGCCCAGACCACATAACGAGGAGCTGTAATTCAAAAGAAGACAATTACAGGCAATTATATCCACGACATTATTTTACAAGTTACATTCTTAATCAAGTGGGAATACACATATATTTTTTTTTCACCTTCTCTTAGCCCTCAACTCTCTTTCCCCTCCCCACCCCCATCCTCATCCTCCTCCTCCTCCTCCTCTTCCTCCTAGGGCGCCAGTCACTCCCCTTGTCATACACACATGAACACACATAAAACAACACATGCAAGAACATACACGCACGCACATCACGTCAGGTACACACGCAGGTGAGTGATCCTAACACACGCACAGGTATAATCAAGGGTGAACTCTTTTATCTTTTTGACGCACACACCTTGCTGTCTAATATGCATAGCGCGCACGTAAACCTGGCACAAACTTAGGCAGGGATTTTCGAGTGTATATCACCAGGGAACATAAATATAGACGTACACACAAGGTAAAAACGATTGTGCTCTGTCAAAAACGCAGATAAAAGGGAGGAATTTCACTATCGCATGAATGTAAACAAGGGGAATATTAGTAGTATATAACATAGGAAGAAAAAAGTAAGTATTGTACCTGGAGTTATTAAAAATCTTTGTGTCAAATTGAAGAATAAATAAATACTGGTAGAGCTTCACTCGCGGATAAAAATATCAAAGAAAATAATGCAGTTAAAAGTTACAGCGTTCCATTAAAAAGGCAAAGAAAGAAAAGAATAGATTTTATTTCCTCATAAAACTTTGGAAAAAGAGAGAGAGAGAGAGCGAGAAAGAGGAGAGAGAGAGAGAGAGAGAGAGAGAGAGAGAGAGAGAGAGAGAGAGAGAGAGAGAGAGAGAAATGCAGATAGAAGTGAGCGCATTCCATCAAAAATCGTGTAATAAAAATAAAGCGAAAACTTCACTACTCCATAAAACACGACGAAAAAAAAAAAAAGTTAAAGTAAAAAAAAAAGGGATTAAAAAATATACAGGTGTAGTTAAGACATACATGTATCGCATTCTATAAAAAAAAATAACAAAAAAAAAAGAAAAGAAAACAAGATCCTCCAGACATTCACAAAACTAGCAACAGCAAAAATAAATGTAGATGAAAGGAGAAAAATATTAAAAAGATTTCATAAAACATCAGCCACAAAAACCACTATAAAAAAAAGAGGAAAGAAAAACACATACATCGCATCCTTAAAAAAATAAATAAAATAAAAGTAAAATTAACAAAAAAGATTACGACAAAAAAGCTTCAGATTCACAAAACTATAAAAAGAAAAATGTAGAAAGAAAAACAAAAAAACAAAAAAACAAACGAGAGAGAGAGAGAGAGAGAGAGAGAGAGAGAGAGAGAGAGAGAGAGAGAGAGAGAGAGAGAGAGAGAGAGAGAGAGAGAGAGAACAGTCCACCTCACACCATCAAGTAGAAACGAATAGAGAGAAAAAAAAAAACAGCAACTACATAAAAAAAAAAAACAATAAAAAAAAAACACACAACAATAATTTATTCACCTGACACCATAAAGAGACACCAGATAACAACCGCACCACATACATGAAAAAAAATATAAAAAAAATAAATAAATAAATAAAACATCAAAAATAATCGAGGCAAGAATCTCCGGAGCCATAAATAACCAGCACCCCCGTGACACCTATTTTGGCAACTTGCCCTTAAATTTACTGGGTCTTAAAAGTCACCTCGATCGCCCCCAGATTCACGAGGAGAGGAGCGTCCGAGCCTTTTAAAGAGAGCGTGCTAATACACCCCCCTTGAATTGCATCCTTTACCGCTTCACAATCATTTACCACACTGAGGGTTTAATCCCGCGAGGCCAAACTCCCAACAATAAGGCTTGATTTAATTCCTCACCCCACTCCACTACACTCCACTCTGCTCCGCTCCACTCGAACTGATCCGACCCGACCCGCCGTGGTGTGTTATGTTGTTCGTGTACGTTCGTTCCTTCTGGCATGATTGGCTTGAAAGACAGACAGGGAGAGAGTGAGATGCTGGAATTGTTGTTGTTGTTGTTGTTGTTGTTGTTGTTATTGTTGTTGTTGTTGTTGTGTTTTGATGTTATTATGTTATGATGTCTGTCTCTCTCTTTGTGTCCATGTTTGTTTGTGTGTTAAGATGGTTGGCTGGCTCTCTCTCTCTCTCTCTCTCTCTCTCTCTCTCTCTCTCTCTCTCTCTCTCTCTCTCTCTCTCTCTCTCTCTCTCTCTCTCGTTCCTGTCAGTTACTACTTAGCTTCTTCATATTTTATTTCTCTCTCTCTCTCTCTCTCTCTCTCTCTCTCTCTCTCTCTCTCTCCCTCTCTCTCTCTCTCCTCTCTCTCTCTCTCTCTCTGCGGGGAAGGAGAGGGAGGAAGGAGTAAAAGGAGGGATAATCTAGCACTGGAAATGGGGAGGAGGAGGAGGAGGAGGAGGAGGAGGAGGAGGAGGAGGAGGAGGAGGAGGAGAGGGATTTCGATGTTCTTTTGTCTCCGCATAAAGGTCTCACTGCCCTACACGAGGATCAGCTGGGTTGGTGATCCCCCTTAAGGCTCCCTCGTGACACGAGTACAAGGGCGGCAGGAGGCAGGAAGGGAGTGAGGGAGGATACAGCAAGAAAGAAAGCTAATCACCCAATTCCGTCTTATTCGGGCACAAAACGAGTTGGTAATGGCGGTATTTGAAGGCCTGGTTAAGCTTATCTCCAGCTAATCAAAGGCGCCATTATGAAAGCCAGGGAAGAAGATTCGTCGATCCAATTATATTTAACTACCAAGGATAATCAATTCCTAAAATGCGTAATAAAGGAAGGAGGGATCTTGCCTGCCTGCCATCCTGCACTGCTTCGTATTGCCTAATGAGTGAAGGTTTAGATAAGGCAAGGAATATACGAAAACTGCTTCTAATGGAGGTAATCTATACTTCTATCACCACATTATATTTTCAGAGTTTTCAGGGAAGAAGCGAAGGTCCTCGAGTCTTGTCAGTAATTTAGTCAAAGGTTTAACTGAACATTAACGCTAAATTCGAGGGTAGGATTAAATAATTTTTGTAATAAGTCTTCCAAATGAGTAGGGTTTTTTTTTTCGCTATCTCTTTCTCTTTTTTTTTTTTTTTTGTTCCTTCCTCTATAACTTTTTTGAGCGGTGGAGAAAAGACCTCAAGTTTTGTTAGTAACTCGGCAGTGAATCCACCTGCAGATTTCCTATAACTTTAAAGGCAGAATTAAGTGAAGTGTGTGTTAAATCTTCCAAATGACCAGCTATTGCCATTTTTTTCCTTCCAACTCACTTGGAGCCGAGAAACATTCGAGGCCTGGTAAAAGTTTTCCTCAAAGATATAACTGAAGGTTTCCCGTTAATTTAAATCTTAATGGGAAAAAAGCGATGTTATTAAGTATTGAATAAAGTACTTTTTTTTTTTTTTTTTGAGAACCAGTGAGAAAAATTAAAAAGTTGTATTTTCTTGTTACCTTTTGTTGTTGTTGTTTAAAAGCAGACTTGACTAAGATGTATATTAAAGGTTCTAAATCAGCTGCTCTCTCTCTCTCTCTCTCTCTCTCTCTCTCTCTCTCTCTCTCTCTCTCTCTCTCTCTCTCTCTCTCTCTCTCTCTCTCTCTCTCTCTCTCCTTATTAACTCGTTTGATTTTCTCATTTTTCTCTCTTATTTTCCTGTCTTTTCTCAACACATTTTTATATTCTCTCTCTCTCTCTCTCTCTCTCTCTCTCTCTCTCTCTCTCTCTCCTCTCATCTCTCTCTCTCTCTCTCTCTCTCTCTCTCTCGAAATTCAGTGGACAATTCAGTCAAGAACACAAATTAAATATTTTCCTATAACTTAAAAGACAGAACTGAATAAAGAAAAAAAATCTAAATAAAAACTAACAGCAATTTAGTAAAAAAAAAAAATGTAGCTAAATATAATAAAATGACCAGATGTTGTAATAATTTTCGCTGTATTTACTTCGTTCACCCACTTACAGAGAGACAGGTGTGAGATGAGGCAGGGGGGGGGGGGGAAGCCTATCAGTACAAAATGGAAACAGAAGATCGAACTCTATTAACGAGTGAATACAACAAGGGGAAAGTTTGACAAGGCGACGAAACTGGGTGAAAATGAGGCTGCTGGGGGAGGGAGGGTGTGGGGATGTACAAATAGACCTCCTCCCCTTTCCCTCCTGCTGTCCTTATAGTAAGCCTGTCCCCTGCCTCTCCCCTCCCTAGTAGGCCTCCTCCCCTCCCTCTTCCTCTCCCTGTACTCCCTTTGTCGCCTCTCATCAATAATTCAGGAAGAGGAATAATGAAGAATCCAGTCCTGCCAAACACAGACCATTATCAAGTCATTTATTGGTCAGCTGGACAAGAAAAGACCCATAACCTGAGGGCCTTGTATTTACACCTTCCTTAATGCTCATTGGCTATTGTGCTCGCTGGCTGTTCCCCGTACCACGCTGCCATTGGTCCAAACGCCACGTATCACTGACCAATTGGAGATTATCCCAGTAAAATATTAAGACACGCGCACTTCGCCTCTAAGTTGCCTGATGATGGAGGTGAGTTTGCTGTGGCTCCTCGTATGTACCACCACCACCACCACCACCACCACCACCATCGCTGCCTCCTTGCGCTGGTAGTAAATAGTTTATGGCCCGATGAGGTGAATGGGCTGCCGGCGCCGGGAGCTTAATGCATTGGTGACTGTGCCCTACAAGGAAGAGGAGGAAAGACAGGGAAACACGCCTGGTTGCCTCGCCTCATCTCGCCAGCTATTGCCCCTTGACCTCCTTCTTATAACTCATCACTAAATAACCTAACCTAACCTAACCTAACCTAGTCTAACCTAATGTAGCCTAATCTAATCTAATCTAATTTAACCTAACCTAATCTAACCTAACGTAACCTAACCTAACCTAATTTAACCTAACCTTATCTAACCCAACGTAACCTAACCTAACTTGATCTAACTGAACTAAACGTAATATAACCTAATTTATCCCTACGGAACCTAACCTAACCTAACCCAAACTAACCTAACCCAACCCACCAACCTAACCTAACCCCATTATTCATCAGCCAAGGATAGAAACTGGTGGGCTTTCCTATCACCATGGAGAACCTCTTGGATACGTGTGCTCCTGTGTCCCCCCCTCTTCCTCCTCCTCCTCTTCCCTGACAGAGTGCAAACACAAGCTCACCTTCTCTCGCCTAAACACGTCTTTTGTCCACCTTAAACCCGCTCGCTCCTGGACGCTTGTTTGTTCTTATTCCGCCCCGCACACACGCGAGGCAGGCGCCATTTTCAGGAAGAGGAGGAGGAGGAGGAGGAGGAGGAGGAGGAGGAAGACAGATACAGGTAGTAGGTATTTGTACTTATATATTTTCCACAGAGAAGAGCTGAAGGAGGAGGAGGAAGAGCAGGAGGAGGAGGAGGAGGAGGGGGAGGAGGAGGAGGAGGAGGAGGAGGAGGAGGGAGGGAGGAGGAGGAGGAGGAGTACGACAGATACAGGTAGCAGGCATTTGTACTTATATATTTTCCACAGAGAAGAGCTGAAGGAGACCGAGGAGGAGGAGGAGGAGGAAGAGGAGGCATTCGCAGTTACATCTTCCATCGCGAAGAAGAAAAGGAGATGAATAATTGGTCCCAGGAAATCGCCTTACGCTGCTTACGATTGGCTCTCCCCCTTGGCTTTACAAAGAGCATTATGGGAGGTTTTAATGAAGCAAAGGCCTCCTCCTCCTCCGCCTCCTCCTCCTCCTCCTCCTCGTCTTCCTCCTCCTGTAAGACCTTCCCACACTCTTGTCGCTAGTAATGATCCTCCTCTCCCTCTCCATCTCCCTTCCACCCCCTCCACCTGGCCCCTGCTCCCCGTTACCTGT